>NW_010549725.1:0-1997 GCF_000687285.1 Phaethon lepturus
AAAAAAAAAAAAAAAAAAAAACAAACCACACCGCACAACACAAAACCCAAAACAAAACAAAACGCAGCGGAGACAAGTGTCAGAAGATTCTACAAAGCAGGGAACACAGCATACCCTCTCATGCTCCTGGCATCACCACACAAGCATGGTTTCTCAGAGATCTTTTGCACGCACAGGCTTGCAGGATGCCTCCCTCCTTAATGTCCTCTGTGTATTCCCACTTCAGAAAACTCAATAAGCACTGAAAGTTTTGCAAATGGCAAACTGAGGAGCACAATGACAGCAATTCTCCATTCTCAACATGGGATTTCAGATCCCTAGCCAAATCAGGACCATACACAGATATTCAAGACTTCAGGAGTTTTTCCTCAGACTTTGAGCACTGAATGCCACCTACAACAGTCTTTAAGAGACAAGTCTTACAAGGAAGAGTTAAAAATTTCATGAAGTCAGTTTCTTGGGCAAGTTTTTGACACCAATTTTAAACCAATGCAGCAGACAGTTGCAGCATGATAAAACATAAATTCAGCTAGCCTCTTTAAGATTTGATAATCAAACACAAATTACTTAAGAGTAAAATGAGTGGATTAAAAAAAACACCACCACACCTCTTTTCCCACCTCCACATAACTTATATTTGTTTACTAATGTTATTCATCAAATAGGTGCTTTCAGTTTTTAGATTAAAGTTTCAATGGAAAGCCTTCCAGAGAGCAGAACAGTATAGTTGTACAATCAAGTCAAATTTAAAATTTTCTTGTAAGAAAACAGGTAAATACAAGCAGCCACCACTAACAAGCATCTCTGACACACCGAAAGATGATTCATGTTAATGGTTAACTATTTTGCAAGGAAATGCATATTTCTAAGAGTTATGCATAAGAACTGTAAATAAAACCAAGAGTAAAATAAGTAATCACTATCCCACATCCTACCTCTGAAAACTAAATTAATCATTTAGAACTGATGTTTATTGCATTATAACTTTGACATTTCCAAGTCAAACCCTGCTATGGTACTGGATTTTAATATTTATGTGTATACACAGACTGGCAAAATTTTATACAGAGGGACAAACATTATTTGCATACGAATGTCAAGAAAATATCCATTTGCCTTAAAATCTGCTATATAACTTAGTGAAAAATAAGAGTAACAGCTATAATAAATATATTAAGTCATGAGAAAACAAGTGTATTAAGTGTATTGTGGAACAAGTCCAAAATAAAAACCTAGAAAACTGTACAAAAATCACCATAAATCTAATAGAGTGTTTAAAACTTGGTAAGGCTGTTTTATCTTTACATGAACGGATGCCTACTACATATACTTTATATACATATTAAATCACGTTTAACTTTTCTGAATGGTTCTCATTCAAACCCAGCCAAGTATAGTCTAGTAACAGATAATTTTTTTTTTAAAACTAAAGAGCAAAAATGTTGGTATTTTTCAATTTTTAAGTTTTATTCCTCTCTCTTCTCTGTATTAAAATTCAAGTATGGATGTGAATGACCCCCCTGCCCCTTTCTGTTATTCCTATTTAATTTTCATACACAAAAAGATAAATGGTTTGAAAGGGCACATCTGTCATTCGCTTCCTAATACAACAGATGCATTAAGAAAAAATTATTTCTTTTCCTCCCCTGCTCTGTTGGTCACCATATGCTTGGAAGAAACACTGAGGTTCTCAAACTAACAATATTGTCTCCTATGTGAGCAGATCCCTTACATGCAGCTGACATAATGAGTACAGCTACAATTTAGAGAAACGTGTAATGTCCATTAACTTTCATTTACTGTAAACGTCTTATCGGGGGCATTTCTGAGCACAAGGCAGGTACCATTCCTCTGTTAACAGCTATGCTGGCTTCTGTTTGAGCGGCCCTTTCTCAAAGGAGAAAAGAACCCTTCGAACAAAAATAGTTGGTCCCGACAGCACGCGCTCCCGCCCGACCCCCCTCCACCTGGGATGAGTCCGAGCGAAGGGAAAGGTG
>NW_010549725.1:2176-6886 GCF_000687285.1 Phaethon lepturus
GCCCGGGGCCGCCAGCTGGGGTCCGGGCGAAGCCCCTTTCCCCTAACGCTCCTGCCTCATACAAAGGGGTGGGATCACGTGACCACCACCTCACTCCCGTGCAGGAGACTCTGGTGCCCACACTCAAGATGGCACATAGGGCCTTCTGCCTCTTCCCTCCATCCTCTCGACCCCTCTAAGCCTCTTCCTCATCCTAAGTCTCTATCGCTCCGGAGGCCGGTGCAGACCCTACTTACTCCGGGGGATAGAGGCGCAGTTCCTCGATATCTCCCAGGAAGCCGAAGAGAGTCCGCATCTGCTCGCTTGTCACTGCCGAGGACAGGCTCGTGACCTGGATGACAGCCGTGGCGGCCCGAGCGGCACCCCAATCCCTCCGCTGTTCATCATGGCGGTGCCTGACGGAGAGGCGGGCCTGACGACACAGAGGAGCGCGCGGCGCCTGCCAGAGCGTCCTAGCATGCGGGCGCTCTAGTGGCGAACTCGACTGCTCCCTGGAGGTGTTTCTGGGCGGACAGCCGTTCTTCCCGTGCTGGCTGTGGCTCACGAGGGAGTGGGCGCCCTCACTCCGCGCAGACGGGAGTCCGAGCTCGACCGCGAGGGCCCCCCTGCAAGAGGGGAGGGGAAAAAAAAACCCACCATCCTCTTTGCCCTCCGATTTCCCAAGGAGCCAGCCAGGGCGGAACCAGCGCGAGGCGGCCTTCCCCCCCCTCCCCGACCTCCCTTCACGCACACGCTACCCTCCCCAGACCGCCAGGGGACTGGACCGCAGATCCTGCGGAAGGGAAACCGCGGGAAGGAGCAACCCTGGTGCCCGCATAGCGGAGAAAACGAGCACGACGGCCCAGACGCCGCACACAACGCCCTACTGGCGTGATTGATGCGGTTAGATAGCCCCATTACATGTGGGGAAGGTATAGCTGTGAGCGCGTCTGACTAATCCCTGCATGAACAGGGCCTGAGTACCTTCTTAACTGGCTTCCTTGTCCTTTAGCAAAGCGAAAGGCTGCTTATTTTAAAACCGGAATACCAAAGAATCTAGGTACAAAACCCCACCTTTAATAGGCTATGTTTAGCTCTGTTAATCGATTTGGCATGAAATCTACTGAATGCTCTGCCAGCAAATTAAAATATGCCCACAAGAAATAGAAGGAAAAATAGATTTCCCATTTTTGGCAGTTTAATTACCCTAGGGAATAAACCCTTGAAAATTTACCCTAACTCTGTTTAAACAGGAAGGGTTGTAATGGAGTAGGTTGTTAATGGTTTTGTTATAACTTGACTGGGAATCTATACCAATTAAATTGATTTAACCTGGTGTTACAATTCAAGTGAAATTGACTGGAGAAAATGAGACTGAGCACTATGCATGTGGGTGATCAGTATTAAGGATATAACTGTGGTCTGTCTTAGGTGGTAAAGAACTGTGTATCTTTACATTGATACACATTACTGTGTGTCTTAAGAAAGACTTACGGTTTCAGACATTAATATTTTAGCTTTTAAGACTTTCCATACCCCAAACCTGAACTGACAAGCGACTGAAGTATTTTTTAAGCTATCATCTGGGCTGAAAAAAGACTGTAAATTTGTGATACTTCCCTGAGCAAGTAGGTCAGTTGTTATAGAGTCTCCATAGATAAGCCTGGGTGGTGCTTCCTTTATTGATGCTTAATATGTTACAGGAATTTAAGTAATTCCAAGAAATTGTCAGAGATTTGTTTCATTATAAAATGCCTATGCATATGTTTCAGGTAGTACTTATTTCAAAATGCTAATCAGTGCACTCATATTCTTTTTCTAAATGGAATCCAGATTCCAAAAATACAAGATTTAAGATCCAAGTTAAATCATTTATTTCAGCCATCCTGATAGCTTCTTAATTAGCTTAAGCTTAGAGAAGTTTAACTGGAGAATTCAAGATCTTTTGTTATATATTATGCAAAATTAAACTCTGGTATGATTATTTTATCTATAGGAACATTACATAAAGATTTCCTGTGTTTTGACGAGTACATTTCATCTGAAGCAGGTTAGCAGAGGTGTAGAAGCTATTACTGCTTTGAACATTTGTGTCCTTGCTCCTTGCATCTCTCAGTGGAGGGTACCAGAAAAATGAACTCTCAAACTCACAAATAGAAAAATTCTGTGCTATCGGAACTGACTGGGATACCCCACCTCGGGTAAAGCCTTTAATAGTAAATATGAAATTCTGAGCTACTGGTCTCCTTCCCAAAAACAAAACAGAAGCAAAACACTGTTTACATTTTATATTTGTCCGTCCCTACCCCAGGAAAAAATTATATTGGAAAATAATATGGAAAAAAAAAATTTGGATTTCAGAAGGATAGCAAGGAAAAAAAAGAAACAATTCCGAAAGCCTTGGTTCACACAGGCTGCCATTAAAATGCCAGAAGCAAACAATGAATCTGTTTTAGCCAAACTGTTCAAAATTTAAAAGTATTTAAGAGCCACTCCCTCTCCTATAATAAAAAACAGCTATTGAGGGAAAAAAGTTAAATAAAATGGGTAGACATGCAGGAGGGGAATCAATGTACAAGCAGTGCCCTAACATCATCTTCTCTCTAATCAACAGTTAACAGACGTGCCTTAACATCTTACAGGATGCTGTAGGCCAAGAGAAAACTTTAGGTGTGATCTAAGTACTGGATTAATACATGTAGGGGCTTCTTTTCAGTTTTGCTCACCTGTTTTTATACTTTTAGTAACTGGATTGTTGCACTTACATTCAGTAAATAAATTCTTTCATTTAACCTTACTTGTACGAACAATAATGTCAGGTTAACTAGAAAAGACCAAGGTATTCCATGCCTACAGTGCAGAAAACCTTAAACTTCTCCCAGCTGGGGATTCCAACATCAATCTCCTGACAATCCAAACAATAGATATTGATTGAGCTCCAATCTTGGAACTCTAACCATGATTTCAGAAAGCCCTTTGCAACTGCAGTTATCCAGAATTGATGGGGTGCTTAAGAGAACAGCTTTACAGTAATTGCATTAAATTCTCAACAATATGCATAAAGACCTTTCCTGGAAGAGGAAAGTTATTACTTAATAATTCCTATTCTTAATGTATAAAAACAGGTGCAAACTATGCTTTGAAGATAACTGATTTATCAGCAACCACTGCATAGTAAAAACACGTACATTCCCTTTCTTCTTTCCCTTTCCTTCAAAGTTGCTACAGAAATTAGACTGAGTGGGACTTTGCAATTCGTAAGGTTCCCCTGGTGAGCACAGTTTTCAGATACCGTGAAGGCAAATGATAAATAATAAACCATCCATGCATCAACAATAAGCAATCCTTTCTGAAAACAAAAAGGTAGGATTTTTTTAGAGGTACAGGGCAAATCTCAGAATATGGAGCATTTGCTTCCCCTTACAACAACATACTTCTTGGGTTTCATTAATCAGCTGAGTTTTTCCTGTGTACAGAAAATAATCTTCCCGTAAAAATGCATGTCGTGGTTTAACCCCAGCCAGCAACTAAGCACCACGCAGCCGCTCGCTCACTCCCCCACGGTGGGATGGGAGAGAGAATCGGAAGGGGAAAAGTGGAATTCATTCACTACTTCCCATCGTCAGGCAGGGGTTCAGCCCTCAGCAGGGTTCCATCACGTATAATGGTTTCTCGGGAAGATGGACGCCATAACCCCGAACATCCCCTCCACTCCTTCCTTCTTCCTCGTTCCAGCTTTATATACCAAGCATGATGTCATATGGTATGGAATATCCCTTTGGCCAGCCTGGGTCAGCTGTCCTGGCTGTGTCCCCTTCCAGCTTCCCATGCACCCCCAGCCTTCTTGCTGGCAGGCCAGCATGAAAAGGAAGACAGCCCTTGACTGCTTAGTAACAACCCAAAACATCAGCACGTTATCAACATTTTCTCGTCCCAAATGCAAAACATAGCCTCACACTAACATCCAGCTGAAACCAGGACATTGCATCATTCCCTCTTCCTTTTAGCTTCTGAAAAAACAGCAGCAATACATTACCTGTACAGAAATCATGAAGCTTAAATTCCATAGTACCTATGTGTAAAAAGGTGTCCTGATTTCAGCCAGGATAGAGCTAATTTTCTTCATAGAAGCTAGTGTGAGGCTATGTCTTGGATTATGTGGAGGGATATGTGGATATGTATATTCACATATGGATATGTGGAGGGACGTTTGGAGTTATGGTGTCTGTCTTCCCAAGAAACCATTACGCGTGATGCAGCCCTGCTTCCCTGGAGATGGCTGAATACCTGCCTGCCCATGGGGAGTAGTGAATGAATTCCTTGTTTTGCTCTGCTTGCATGCATGGCTTTTGCTTTACCTATTAAACTGTCTTTATCTCAAACCATGAGTTTCCTCACTGTTACTCTTCCAATTCTCTCCCCCATCCCACCGTGGGGGAGTGAGCGAGTGGCTGCGTGGTGCTTAGTTGCTGGCTGGGGTTAAACCACAGCAGTCCTTTTTGGTGCCCAACATGGGGCACGAAGGGTTTGAGATAATGACAGATTTGATTGGAATGTGCTAGATAGAGTTTATAGCTGTTATTGCTGTTTAGCTATTAATTGGCAGGCTCCTGTGCTTGCCATGGGTTTGCTTTCCTTATGTATATTAGAGTCTAGTGCTTGTTAGTGGTTGCTTTTTGCTTTCGCTGCTTGCCATGCTACTGTACTGCTTATCGTCTGACTCTGCTGTGC
>NW_010549726.1:0-21217 GCF_000687285.1 Phaethon lepturus
AGCCGGCCGGAACCGGCTGTGTCCGGCCGCTCCTCACAGAGGCCGCCATGCCGCAGCCCCCCTGCCGGCACCTGGGCAGCCACACCCCGTACAGCTGTGTATGTTTTAAATCTCACTAGAAGCAGCTAGGATAGATATCCCCTTAAAGCTGCTTTTGAGGAGATCCTCGTGGATCATTCCTGATCTTCCCTGTTCACAGCACCCGCAGCAGGTAGCACAGGTGCAGCTGTTGGTGATGCCGGCCACTATGGCTTACCTCACGGCTCCTGTTTCGTACTACAATATTAGAATGGAGTACAACGTGGGGTTTGAATTTTAAAGGTATTGCTGAGCCGCTTGGGAGAAAGTCACTAGATGTGATGTAACCTGTTCCTGAAGAGGTTTCTAAAAGTGATACTGAAGAAATATTTTAGTTACCTGCAGCTATTAAGAGGGAAAACTTGTTGTCTGATGACAAGCGCTGAAAGATTGCCGTGGCACATGCTCAAGTAGAAAGTGAATGCCAGTTGTGACTAAAATGTACTCATCTGCTTACCATTTTTTTCTCAGTTATTCACTACAAATTATTATTATTATTATCATCATCATCATCATCTCAAAAAAGCAAATGGCTTGCTGCTGTTTTGCCAATGTGTGGCTGTCTTGTGACACTGGCAGCAGTCTGAAGATACTCTTTTGCTGTATAGATGACAGTATACATGTATACATGTATACAGTATAAGTGTACACATGATTCATCACATAGATATTCAACTCTTTGAAGCTAGGAGAGGTCTGGAAAAGGAATCTGGTGTTGCTAATGTAGAGAAATATATGGAAAAGGTAGAAAGGACTGTTAGAATATCAGGTTTTTCCTACAGGTATGGTAACTAATTTTGGAAATAGATCATTTAGAAAAGATGTGATGATGCTTTAGAAACTGCCACAGATTAAAAAAAATGCAGAAAAATACACAACAATACTGGGCATATTGTAGAAATAATGTGTGAAGCGGTTGGGGGGAATTGTAATTAAATGCAGATCACTTATGTATCATATGTAGTAGCTTGCACATGGGATTGGTTTTAGTGTCTGTAGGATCCTGACCTTGCTGAACAGAAAGGGAAGGACAGAGAAAGAGGGTGATATAAATGAAGAGGGGTTAGAACATGGCACAAGAAAAGTGAGATGGAAGAAGGTATGAAACCAAATGACACACTAACTGTGCAGGGCACCGTGGCAGATGTTAAAGGGTGAAAGATGGAGGAGACAGAAGGTGTCTGGATGGGGGCAGACAGATAAAGTTACAACAACACTTTCCTCTGCAATTCTTAAAAATTACCAAATTATTCTAAGCCTCTGGATTCCTGAGCAGCAAAAATTTTATTTCCATAGAATAAAATTATGTTCTGCCTTTTGTGACAGGTGTATAAAAAAAGCAACAGCCTACTTCTGCTACAAGTTATTCCATTAGTAGAAGTGGTAGAAAACTGCTCTGGGATCTAAAATTGCCAATTCAGCTAATGAACCGTGTAGGTGTTCAGGTTGGTTCCATGTGACTTGTGTAGGAGAGGGCATCTTTTTAGCTATTGCTTTTTTTAATTAGAAAATTTCACTAATGAGCACGTTAAAAGGGCATTTAAGTCAAGAATCAAGTTAAGAAATGCCAGCATCAGAGTGTGCCACTGGCATATTTGATGGGATAGGTCACAGAGTCAGCTGGTAGTTGACTCATTAATAGATTTTCCTTGAAGAAAAGTAAGTTTTCAGGTTTGTTTTTTTTTTAAAGGTTTCATGTGGTCTTTTAGAATGAAGACTATCAAAAAATTCAGCAAAAACATTACCATTTTCTTGTTTTGTGACAGCTCCAATCCTGATGGCCTTTCTTACTGCCCTTCTGTTTTCTGCAGAGCCTGCAGATCTCCATGGCTTCACACCACTGCTCCTTGCCAGGCTCTTCCTTCTTCTTACCACTGCTCAGATAATCTTGCCTCTGCTTGAATTATAAAAATGAAAAAGATGAAACTCTAATGAGTACTGAACAGGTTAAAGGAACCAAGAGACTCAGCACTGAAATTTTAGGGTAGACAGCAAATCATTGCATGGTCTGGACTGAACTTCTTCATCTAAATGGGGCATGCTGTAACCCAAGGGATCAGTTTATAGAAGACTTGGAGAAGCTGAGCAAATACTTTTCTGAGTTGTGTTTCCATACCTGTCTTATTTCATGGGATATTTTGCACATTTGCACTGTTAATTTTGTTGGTTTCTTCTGGCATGAAAGAGCTCCCACCCCCAGTATGTAGGACTCCTCCTTTTACTTTCATTTCTCATTTCAGTCACTCCAGGACAGAGCCAGCCTGCTTCCTTTTAGCTCCTACTTCTCTCCACAAAGTTGACTTTATTTTCTTTTATATGTTATATTGCAGAACATCAAAAACTGAATCACAGTTTTATCTTGGTCTACTTAGTAGTGGCTACTGTACTATATAACTATTCTTTCCAGCATTTTTCAAGCATCTTTTCCAGCACATAATTAAACTTGGCTCTGATGCTCCTGAAGTAACTATAATATCTTCTTGCTATTGATCTGTCATATAGCCAGAAATAGTTTTGGGTGAGTTGTTTCTTTTTCTGAAACAGAACAGATGCATTCAAATGCAATCAAAATCTTGTCTTCCCATGAGTCAGAGGATATTTTGTACGTCAAGTACTAAGGCTGGTTTTTACTTTATACCTTACTTCAATGCCCTGATCCAAACTTCAGTGTAATAAAGATCATCACAAAATCTGGATCCAGTTCTAGTAATAGTATATTGCCTGCTTTTTTAAAGATTATCACCCTGGGGTCTGTTTGTTTGTTTGTTTTCATTGAGCCATGTATTCCAATGACCTAGGCAGAAGGTAGGTAAGCACAGTTTGAAAGGATTTTAAATGCAGGATGTATAAAATGGTATTATTACTGAACCATGGAAAAACAAAGAATGGTTTCCAAATTATACCCATACTAATATAGGGATTTTTTTTTTCTTTGATTGTAATCTGAAGAGTCTGTCATTTATGAGTATTCTTTCAGGGAGCGTTAGGAAGGCAATAAATAGCATCCAAGCATCAGAAAACATCCTTAGCTATCTTTTAGTCATTGTACTTAACCACTGTATTGGCAGTATCTGCATTGCATGTGACAGACAGCTTCAATGGGCAAAAAGAATATAATCCACTTTTTCATTATTCAGACCAATAATGCAATGCTGTTCTTTAGAGACACCCTCATAAAACTTTTTAGTTTCTGACACAAACAGTATTAGAGGGGTGAGCTAGACTTCTAAACTCTGGCAATCTGGTGATAAGAATATAGCGTGGCTTAAATAGAATGATTTCTCTAGCATAATGAGAAGGAAGTATGTATTTTACAAAAGCAAAAGCCAGCAAGAAAATGTGAAGTGGGTTCTTATCTTCATTATCTTCTCAGTTGGAATTGTTGCCATTGGGTATGCCTAAAGGCATGGATGTGCAAGCAGTGTGAGTACTGTACCCTCTACTCCCATGTGTAGTGTTGCATGTATCCCCACTTGATAGATGATTTAGGACACACTTTGTGTCCCCCCACTTGAAAGTGTGCCTTAACTTTTACTTTTCTGCAGGCCCAGAGATAAGCAGGAATAATTGCAGCAAGATTCTTGTAACTCTTTTGCTTTACGTAGCCCAGGGAACGTTACACATGTGGTAGCTGCTGCATTTCTGGTCTCTCCAAAAGTCCCATTCATTCTGCTGTCTGTTTCTGCTTAGGTGCAGTTCTGGTTTCCTCTGGCTCCAGTTTTCTGTGGTGCTCCTGCTCTCCAGGATCTGACTCTTCCTGCCCTGTCATTTGAGGAATTCAGTGATCTGGCAAAGAATAGAAATAATTCAATATGCTTGTTTTCTAGAGTACGTAGGTGAGGGTGTTAGTTAAGCTCTGCCTAAAGGTCTGTCTTCTCTTGGATCACACCCCACCTTCTTCTCACAGCAAGAACTGGGAGAAGGGATAGTGCATCCTTCCTAGTCACAGCTGCCTTCTGCCCAGAGCTGAAGCCTCTGAGGGCCCATATGGGATGATATTGAGGCAGCTTTCAAAATCCTACGTGTGCTTATGCTGCAGTAGCATGGCGTGGGAAGGCTGCCTATGAGCACCCTGTCTTGCTTCAGGAGGTCCTGTGGAGCCCCACCACCCCCAGAGCATCTCAGGTGACAGCTCTGCTGGTGCATGTGGGAGTGTGCATGTGAGTGCTTCTCCCTTTCCTTGCAATCTCCCACAAACAGTTTCAGTACATCATAATTATTGTGTGTGTCACATGTTTTACACTTACAATCTGACATATCGGAATTTCATGGCAGGGGTTTTGTTAGGAGTTTCATCTTCTAGGGAAGCTCTTGCCCTCTGCCTACAAAGTGGGTGTGAAAAGCGGTTTTGACTTCTGTTTCCATGTGTAGACATTTATATAAGCAGCTGAGTGTTGAAGGGTAGCAATCACCTTGCAGCTTTCTTTGGCTCCATGTATAGTCCTTCAGCACTTTTCACTTTGGAAGTGATAGATTTCCTTGTCATGTTAAGGGTCACCTTTGGAGGTCAGCCACTTTGATGAAAAAGAATGTAACAGTCAAAGCTCCATGTAGTGTTTGATTCACCATTCAAAACACTTCAAGCCCAATTTCATACTTAATGTATTGGACAATTTCACCTTCTCATACAATATTTTTTACGTTGGAAATTTTTTTTTTCCTGTTACTAAGGTAGCAGCAAATAGATCCTTTTTGTTTTTATCTATACAGTTTAATTCCTAGACTTGCAAAGTTTCAGTCTTTGAATGGTGCCATAGTCTGGAATCGAGCTGTAATGTTTAATGGCACACGCGTGTCATTCTTTGCAGGGTCACAGCCAAGGCCCGATTTTATCACAGCCTGATTGCAGGTAATTTCTTCCAGTTCCATTATTGTCTCTTTACAAGGATGTACCCAGGAATTTATGGAGAAGCCATTTATAGTCATTTGTTCCAGGGAAGCTGTATTTGAAGTAGTTAGAGGTTTAGGCACACAGAGATACATTTTAGTTTATGAATTTAACATAAGTTAGATACTTAGTGTTATATCCTGTTTCATACAGGACGTCTCACCTGGGAGAAGAAAAGGAATCCTAGTACTGTGCTAGGTGCTGCAGCCCATGAAGATATCAGATGCACAGGTAAGGATAATGTCCTTTGTGTTTGGGAAATGCACTGTGTCTTTTTCACCATAATTTAATTGTATCCAAGTGGATAGCAATGCCAATGGATTTACTGTTGCTCTCATTTGTTTGCTTGGAAAGATCTGTGGAAAAAGCTGGTTTTGGCTCAGTGTGACAACAGACAGGTGGACCAGCCGTCCTGTACATAAGCAGCCACTGACTTGGCTTTGAAAGAAAAATCTTGGGCAAAGAAAGAGGTGAGAAAGTGCCAGTTATGGCACTGCATGCAAGTTGTGGAGAGGTGTGGAAGTTGTGGGAAGGAAGATTGAAGTCAGTCTGTGAGTACATGACTGGCATGGTAGCTGGAGTTAGTTGATAGTCTTCCTACAAAGAGATCATTTTAATTTTACACTTACGGACTGCCTTCATGCTGTTTGCCTAATGGGTGGCCCATAAAGTACCATCCAGCCAGCAGCTGCTTGCTGAAACCAAAACTGAAGCCACAGTAAGGCCACTGGGACATGTTCCTGTGCGTTCCTTCTCTGTGTCTGGTGCCAAGCCTTCTAGAGGAAGGGAGGGTCAGAAAAACTTTTCATCAGGGAAGGCCTGGACTGAAAACCAGAAAAGGAACAAGTGAGGGCCAAATGCAACAGCAAACAGATGGCTGTACCTGGAGCCTGTTACTGGGCATCTGAAACTCCGTATCCTCTGGACAGCATAAATCTGTGCAACACATGTGGGAAGCAGGCAGGTCCACTCAGTACGCTAGCTCTTTGCACACTGTGCTATGAACGCTGGGAGGGAATTTAGCAGGGTGAAGTGTCCACTCCCCCCATATTTCCTACCATCTTTGTCTTAGTGGAGATAATAAGGTGGTTGTGCAAGTTTGTCACATCTCTAAAAGTTTTGTACAGCATAAAAGCAGTAGGTTAGACTTTCTTCTTCTATCAGTAGAGATTGCATCAGTGTAGAGGATCTGCTTTGTCTGGATTTTTTGCCTAGAATATTTTCCTTTCAGCTGCAGAATTAAAAGGTAAACATTTTGCAGTTCAAAAGTTGTAGTTTTACTTACCTCGTGGCTAAAGTATTTACCTTTTCACTAGAGGACGAATGATCAAAACGGTATAGTAAAGCCTGTTGCAAGATATGTTTTCTCTTATATATGAAATGCTGTAGGTCAATCTTATGGCAAAACATAGTGAAAATTAGCTAATGGTTAATCAACTAAAAAGTTTAATTAACGTGTAGCTAATTAACATTCAACACTTAATTCGCATAAAGGATTTTTTTGCACTGTCCGTATTATGAAGCTATTTAATGATACACTGAGGAGTACTACTTTCTTAGAATAAATGTTTAGTAAGGCAGTCATAATAATATCGATTAATAAGCCATACTTCATACCAGAAGTAAATTTATTTCTGCATATATTCCACACAGCTAACTCAGAATTCCCCCTTTTTTCGCCTAAACATTATCTTACAAAGATACTGTATTTTCAAAACAAAGAAGTCTGTTGTATGATTGACAATTTCTGGAGAAGCTAAATATAAATGTTTCAAATATAGGAGCTGGTTTTTTTCTTACCTTCATAGATAAGATCTCTTTGGATGTTCAAAAATAAGATGCAAATAGAGTTACTGAGAGATGTCAAATGCAATCTCAGATAAATCACTGTACCATATTATTTTGTGTTTAAAAATGAGACTTTTATTTATAATGAGTGGAATGAAACAGTGGATCCTGTAATTTCCAAAAATGTTCTTTGTTCCCCAAAACTATCTTCCACTATCTGAATAATCTGCATCTTTTTCCTCTCTCCATCAATTCTCAAAATCTATTCAGACCTTTCCAAAAAGAAACAACTTACATATTTGAATAGGAAACACACAAACATGAAGATTTAACACTGTACTCATGTAGTTTTCTGTAAAACTGCAGTCCTAGGAGTGCAGTTCAGCTCTGGTTTACATTCTGATTTTTAGATAGGAAATTCATTTATTGAAATGAAAATAAAACATTTCAGTCATACCAAATTGAAAACATAATCATGTATCTCAATCTGTGAAGTGTTGCAGGTTCTCTAATCAGAAAGTATTATGTAATAAGCTTAAGTGCATTTCTGCTGGTATTTTCCTCATCAGTGCCTCTGATTTAATTTCTGTATTTGATTAAGAAGGACAATGATGTAGGGACTGGTATCATTTAAAAAAAAAATTAAGGGATGAATATTCTTATAAGGAAAAAGACCTTTTAAAACTTTTATCTGCCCTAGTTATTTAAAATTATTATTCTACATTCTGTCCTATCACTCTGCCTTAACCTAAAAGTATGTAATTTCAGATCCATATGATTGCATTAAAGAAATAGGAAACATGTACAGTTATTTTGGTTTAAGTAGTTGTTGGCCCAGTTCCTACATAACACTTGTTTGTGCAGCTAAAGATATGCTTGTCTGAGGGAGAATTCCCAATGTTCAGCATGTAATTAAGGGTTTTGTTTCCATTGACTCAAGGCAATTCAAATCAATTGAATACTTAATTGTCCTAATAATCTAAAATTTGTGAATTGAGAATTATGATTTTAGTGAGTAGTCTAAGAAAAGTATATATTTCATAAATGTCCACTTTCCATTACTTTGCTTATGAAGACAGGACTCCCTGGATAGCAGTGAAACCTAGATAAGATAGCGTTTCTAGAAGATTTAAGGCAAGATAAATACTACCTGCCAGTAAAATTCAACTGTCATTCACCTGCCGTCTCCTCTTGGGTCCAGACAAGTGGCGTGCCTGCCCCGTGCTCTCCCGTGGTTCACAGCGGGAGCGGTTAGGCAGAGGGTGCTGTAAGACTGGTGGGTATATATTTGCACGGCGCTGCCCTTGACTCCTCACCTTCCTGGGGAGTAAGGTCCCTGGGGATGGCAGGGCACGAACTCAGAGAGGTGTTCCTGGTTTTCGGGCTGTGGTGCAAAGACATGTAGTCTGTCCTTGTTCTGGGCCAGCTTGTCCTGTCAGAGCTGTAGCATCAGGTCCATGAGATGACATGATCATGCTCTTTCCTGAGTTGGGAGCAGCAGGGCAATGTGCTGGGTCACACAGCAGCTGGCAACTCTGGTGGGACGGAGTTCACTCCATATTTCAAAGGTAGATCATTTGCAGACGGAGCAATGCAGCCGTGGCTAATTGAGAATTTTAATTTTAGTTGTCATTGGAAACCTTAAACAAGATTGAGACTTTTGACTCTTCAAGAAAGGAAAGAAACTTACTGCTTGAAACAGTAATCAAGCCAAGCAAATAATACCCTTGGAGCTGTTGCTGTAGGCAGGCCTGCAAAGGATGCCTCACAGAAGAGCATTGTGAACTTTTCTTGCTACTCAGTATCATTTTCAAATGCCTGATTTCATCACATTTACTGCACTCCCATCTATTTAGTTAACTGCTCTTCACAGGAAATAATCACTATGTCTTTTTTTCTCCCTGAAATTTCTATTACCTTATTGCTGAGAGATAGTCTGGTATTTCTAATAGCTTCTGATTCTAAGAAATACTGGGAAAAATACATGCATACGTACAAACTAACCTTCAATTTTGTGTATATGATGTTCTTTCTTGTAAACATAGTTAATTACTTGATCAAATATCCACTGACTTTAGTATCTATATCTCCACTGGACTGAGTGGATAAAAAGAATAAAATCCAGAGGGCAGTATGCTAGTGCCAGCATATGGACTGGTATGGACTTCAAAACCTGTTCTGAAACTAGAACTACTTCTGTCTCTTACACTACTAGCATTCGTTTCAAGAAAATCCAAGAGGTTCAAAGCAATACGTGACCCCTGTATTAAAGAGGAAAAAGATGGTCAAACAGAAAACATGTAAAGAATTATCCCTGATGTGCGAGTTGCAGTATGTGATATGGTCAAGTGTGTTCTTTGTGTTCATTATAGAGTTGTTCATAGTCAGGAGGGCAGGTGATTTTTGAAATGTGCATATTCGTGTTACGGAAGAGAGTTCACTAAGACGAAAAAATCCAAACTGGTTGTTGGTGGCTACTTGGAAACACAAAATCAGACTCCTTCATGGCATGTGGCAACAATTGAGCTTGAGGCACTGTGGCTTCGTCAGCAGCACACACCAGTTACTGAACAAGAATATGCTGGCACTCAAGTACTGTTATGGTATCGTATTGCTGACAGGCATTTCGGGAAACATTCCCAGCTCAATGTCATTTGTAAGCTTAATAAACTTACTTTCTACTCTATCATCTGGGCCACTCCTAAGCATATGTGTTCAAAAAACGTGTGGATGTGGCACTTCGGGACATGGTTTAGGGGAAACGGTGGCACTGGATTAATGGTTGGACTTAATGATCTTGAAGGTCCCTTCCAACCTTGGTAGTTCTGTGATTCTGTGGTATTGAATAGCACTAGACCCAGAAGGATTCCTCTGACACCGTTCTTTGTGCATCCTGCCATACATGGATACGTCACGTTGCAAAGCACAACTGCTACTAACATAGGCCCTTCAAAGTTCCTTCTGCAATTAGTGTGCCTGTGCAAAATCATCACATCAGTGGCTGAGTACTTTTCATGATAAATCTGACTAATTTTTGTTTATACTTTCCAAAACCTTGTAGAGATAACAGTAATTTTCACTTAACTGCATTTAAGATGCTAAATAAATAATTATTAATTATTTTAGTAATATTTTATGGTGATTATTATTAATGATTTATGGCCACTAGATGGAAGGAAAACTGAGGTGTTGAATTGCATCTTTGTTCAATGCATGCTACAATTGTAAATAGATCTTGGAATAATCAGAGATAATTCTGATTTTGGGTTGGATTTAAAGCCTTTAACATCTTGAGCAGATATGTTTGAAGGAAAGAATGCATGTAAGTGTGTGCATGCATGTGTACTTTTCTTTAGCAAGGTAAGGCAAATCTCAGCTTAAACCTTTTTTTGCTGTTTTCATTAAGCATCTATGACTTCATCTTCTGAAATAAGGAAAAAATGGCTATATTGAGGGGGGTGTCCAATTGTTGTTCAAAGTCCTCTTTAATTTGGAGCTGTCATGAGGAAGAAATAGAAGCATCACTGTAAATGAAGTCTGTGATAGTTGTCAGCAGTCTGGAATCTCCGTTGGCCTAATTCAGAATACGGCTCTAGATTGAATTTCTGGCAGTTTACATTGTCAGATACCTCCCTCAAATACTGAGAAAGATCTGAGAGTACCTGTTTTCTTACCAGGGGAAAATTGTGCTGATTTTATACTTTTGTAAGAGTACAGAGATTTCTGTTTAAGTCAGAGTTTTACCCAGAATGTATCTGTCTGGGTCAATCTAAGACATACATACTACGTTTAATATTTGCCATCATCCATAATGGCAGTATGATTTCATTACACAGTGAAATAACTGAAATCTCTCTGATATACTAGTTTTCATGGTTATTATATGGTGACTTTTTAACAGCAACTTTGATTTCAAAATTCACAGCTTTATGAAAAATAACTGCTAAATATATATTAAGTACAGTAAGTTAAATAATTTTACAGTATTATGGTGAATATATACAGAGAATAAAGACTACTACAGGAGGTGTGCTAAGCAAATATTTAAAAGTACATATGATGATTAATACATAATAGATAGTAATATTGAATGTTTCAAAAACTCCTATGTGACTAGATGTACGTGAACTCTTTCAAAATCTTCATCTAAAGAATAAGTCTGTATTCTTTTAATTGATTTAATAGTTCATGAAATCTCCTAGCATTTTTATAAATAAGCCATCGTCTCAGTTTTTCCTTCCCATTTTTTCTCATCAGTATACTTTTCACAGCCTGTGTGATCTTTAGAAGTAGATTGTTACATCTCAGTCCTCGAGCCAATGCATTACACTTTTTGCTCCTAGCATTATTTTTTTTCCACACTTATAGATTTATGGCATCTGAACGTGTGCTGCCAGTTTTCACACATTTCTGTAAGACACACATATATGTCTGTTTTCCTACGGGTCTGCTGCATCTAACTTTATTTTTAAATTTGTAATTTTAATCTTCTGTTTGTACTTAAAATCTCAAGTCAGGACTGGTACTACGGCAGGAATATTTCTGGCTCCCTTAGAAGCAGTAAAAAAAAGAAAAATTTGGAGCTTATTTAGGGATGTATTTCCAGTGAATGTGTGCAGACTTAAGAACTGGTACAATGCCCGAGCTGCTTTGTGTTGCCTGAAACTAGCCAGTTCCTTGAGCTCCAGCACTGCCTCTTTGACTTCAGACAGCTACACGTTCTCTTTCTTGTAGCTGCTTTTCCTTCCCATGGCTGCAGTGAAGCTTCCACAGTGCAAAGACACTGCCATCTTCAAGCTGTCAGCCTCATTTTTTTTGAGGCATAAGTGGCAACAGTTAAAGCTAGAACCTAAGAGAGAGCTCACATACTAGTGCACAAGACACGTGAGGCTGACAATTACCAAAAACCAATTCAGAAACATCTGTCTATTGTGTGATAAAAGCAACGTTTCTTAGAGCCATCTGTCTGCTTTTCGATTAACTTTAGATTGTAGAAATAACTTTCCTTTGATTAAGGTGATGGGGTTATTTTTCGTTATTACACCTGTGACTAAAATTATATATGATATATATAATGATTCTGTGTCGTGGTTTATTCCCAGCCGGCAACTAAGCCCCATGCAGCCCTTGCTCACTCCCCCACGGTGGGACGAGGGAGAGAATCGGAAGAGTAAAAGTGAGGAAACTCATGGTTTGAGATAAAGGCAGTTTAATAGGTAAAGCAGAAGCCGCACACGCAAGCAGAGTTAAACAGGGAATTCATTCACCGCTCCCCACGGGCAGGCAGGAGTTCAGCCATCTCCAGGGAAGCAGGGCTCCATCACGTGTAATGGTTTCTTGGGAAGACAGACGCCATCACTCCGAACATCCCTCCACACCTTCCTTCTTCTTCGTCCCATCTTGATATACCGAGCATGATGTCATATGGTATGGAACATCCCTTTGGCCAGCCTGGGCCAGCTGTCCTGGCTGTGTCCCCTCCCAGCTTCCCGTGCACCCCCAGCCTGCTTGCTGGCAGGGCAGCACGAGAAGCTGGACAGTTCTTGACTGCTCAGCAACAACTGGAAACATCAGTACATTGTCAACATTTTCTCATCCCAAATTTAAAATATAACCTCACACTAGCTTCTATGAAGAAAATTTACTCTATCCTGGCTGAAACCAGAACATTTTGAAAAGGAAATATGTTTGTCTTAGACTAGAAATAATAGAATAGATTCATGAAGCATTTCAGTGGTGGATCTTCTAGCTTGGTTTTGGTGTTTTATTCTTTGTTATTTTGGAACGTTTTTACTGCCTGACTTGGGGAATACTCAAAGCAAATACTATTTCATCAAAATTTGTTTGCTTAGTAGGAATTTGAAATTACCTGGCAGGTATTTATTTATTTAACTATTTTTGTTGTTGTTGTTTTGGGGTTTTGTCCCTGTTGTGGTACTGGTGAATAGGCTTTTTTTGAGAAACTACTTTGTCCTGATTTTACCATTTTGAAGATGGTCTAATTCTTGCACATGATAGACAAGGGTCTTGTTTTATTTCCTCTGCTGTTCATTGGAGTTGAAGTTATGCTGCTCTGTTGAGAGGATGGGGAGAAGACATTTTTAAACAGAAGCAGCCAACAAGAATGAAAAGTGACAGCAGATTGGGGCTGTTGTCTCCGTGATGCAATGGGAACAGCAGATATGTTTTGTTTCAATTCTAAAAGAATAATGACCTCACTGAGAGAAGTCGCCACTGCTAACTACACTTGAGAGAAGCTCATAATGTGCAAAGATGCTCTCAGTCCCTTCGAGGAGTGGTTCTCTCGTACCTACAGATGAGAGAAACGAAGCAGTGATCTGCTCCTTTGTGAGTTCTCCCTGGCTTTTTGAAATTACGCCTCTTCAGTAATGATTTTTGTTGTGCCCCACTGGGAAGAGGCCACAGATAAGGTCAGGATTTTTCTTTATGAGAATTTGGTATGAGTATATTGTTCTGAGTAACAAATGGAGTGTTATTAGTAATAATACTTTGGTTTTCTGATTGTTTTCTTAAACTTACCATCCAAATGGCCAAAACACAACTTCTGTTGTGGCTATACTACCTTTTTTTCAGGGTTCTGGATGACAGATGGAGTTACTGATGAGAACTTTATTTCTAATAACTGAACTGCACCAAACTTGTCCAGTTAACAGAAACCTCATCTGCTATCTTTTTAAGCCAACAGTTTGCTATTCAGCTATCTGATAAAGCATACTTAGAAGAATTTTCTATTGTTTTACTGTAAAACAAGCAACTGCAGAGGTGAGCATTCAAATGTCAGCATCACATAGCTGGTGAATACATATATTTTTACAAGCCTCCTAGCAAATAGTTTTTTGCTGTTATGGTGAAGCTGTTAGTACTGTAGTAAGTTCAAGTCAATCTGGCAATTAAATTTTGCTGTACTTTTTCTTTTTTTTAAGCGAACTGTCTGCAAGACAGAAGAGATTAATTTGTCCTCAAGAACTGTGAAGATATAGCTAGGAATTTTATAGGATTTCCTTGCAAATGCCAGTTATTAAACACTTTATTGAATAATTTGAAGTTGAGATTCGCTCTTCACAAATAATTTTTCCAGTAATGTTTGTAACAGATTAATTTCAAAATTTTCTGGACGGTTTTATTGTAGCTGATATCAACAGGACACAGTAAGAGAATATTTAGGTTGGTTTCTGTTTCTGGTCCATATCCCATGTGCTTATGAAGATTATGCTCATAACACAATGTTTCATGGAATAGGCTCTATCATCTCTCTATTATTTATCTAGTTTCCTTGCCATGATAGATATTCCTCCTTCACTTCCTGACAACATTCATCATTGTTTCACTTCTCAACAGTGTGACATTCTTAAACAGCAACCTAATGCTTAGAAAGTCCCACAAACAAAAAAGGGACACTCTTCCACCTAAGTGAAAGGATGGTGCATAAATATATGTGTAGCTGTGAGCAGGGAAAGTACTGTGTTTCTGAATAGATTTTTTTTTTCTTCTATGTAGTCCTTTTATTGTACTTCAGTTCTTTATCCAAACAGTGTGTCACTGAGCCAGACTCTCTAAGTAGGTGCCTTCCAGCACTGTTCATACTTTTCAGAGTCACAGTTCATTATTTGAACAGACACACCACATCATTTTGCATACCCTTTACATACTATTTCCAAGTAAACATCTCCCACTTCCAGGCCCATCTGCACTTTATTCTAGCCAAGAACAGTGCTTTTGCATGTTAAATTGTCCTGGCTGGACATATCGACCAGAATGTAGCTCCCTTGCATCTGAAGTCAAAATGCTGTGGTTGATATCCTTCCATGCCTTTAACAAAGAAGGTCTGCTCACAGATTATATATTAAACTGTTGCAAACAGTAAGTGAACCACTAACCTTTGTGTTTACTGTAATTTTCTACTTAAAATAAGCTACTTTCATATATATCAGTGATAAATTAATTAAGAGGTGTACCTTTAAATGATCCTCCTTTTTAACTTTTCTAAATTTCCCTAGTTCTCTCCTGCAGGCAACTTTTTAGGAGATTTTTACTATTGCTACTATATTGTGTTGGTATCGAGGTAATATGAGGTATTGTGTACAGTGCAGTGGATGGAATGCCCAACCTCTCAAGCTCTAAATGGAGAATTAATAGGAGACAGTTTGTGCCCTCAAGAGCTTAATATGTATTAATAAAACAAAGGGTGAAAAGAAAAAGCTGAAGGGCTCTTCTTGTTTGCTTTTTAATTAACTTGCTGAAGATCATAAAAAGCTTGCAGTTGGCTGAAAATAATAATCTTGTTTCCCACTTCAGAATCAGTACATAACCATAACATTTATAACCTCTGACCCAACATAGGTATTAATCTATGATAATACTGTTAATTATAAAAGAAAAAAAAGTATTTTCTTAAAGCTGGAATAAAATTTGTGTGGGATGATAATAGCCAGTTTCATGAAATGAATCTACTTTATTGAAGATGTTTTGGGAGTCAGTGTCATTGCCACTGGGTGTTTAAGAAGGTTAGCTTTGTTTCCTTAATAGGTTTGGACAATTAATGTAGGATTTTTTCCTCCTCCCTTTCTTAACAAGAAATAAGTTTGCAGAAAGAGTCTTTGAAGCCATCTGACTTAATCAACTTTAAAGTCCTCCCATAAGGAAGATTTACATGGCTGTTCTTGTTTTAAAGGAATTAGATATGAAGAAAATAATATATGCCTTATTGGCTGGCGACTGTATAGTAGGTTCCCTGAGGTGACTGTCTAGCACAAGATGTGAGAAGCTTTGAGTTGTCCAAGCTGTGAAGGGCTCTGAAGACTGCCTGCAGACTGGACTGCCTTTTTTACAAAAGAGCTCTGGAGTTGGTTTTGGTGGCTTTAATGGTATCCCTAGAAAAAAAAAACAACAAAATGAACAAACAAAAAAACCCAATCAAACAACCCCTATATATATATGAGGATCAGCTATTCCAACTCATTGTCCCTCAGAAATGATTTATTACCTCATGTCAAGTTTCAGTTTTGAGTGAGCAAAGAGCTGTACACATTCATTCTGTTGAGATGTTTGGACCATTCCCTGAAGAAATTTGTTTTTCTACTGTGACAGAAAAACAAATTCAGTGATTTTCTTTTTTTGTGGAATAGTTATCTGGTTATTGATTGGAATCAGATCAGCAGAAGATCATATGAGTACCAGAACCAGAAATGAGGGTAAAGAGGGTGGAGGTAGAGATCAGAGGAGTGAGGAAGCAGGGAGCAGTGGCAAGGTTATAAATCAGGATTATAACCTTTGTGTGTCAGACTGGCCTACCAGAGTCTTAAGGTGGGTGACAAAGGTGTCATTCAGACAAAGAATTGGTAATTACTGAATTATGTATAGAAAATAGCAACTAGACGTTTTTATTTCTACAGTACTTTAGTTAAAGTTGTTCTAGGTCTGTATCTTTTAGGCCTGTATAGATATAGGCCAACAAGCAAGCCACTTATGCAGGGGAAGGATTACAGATAAATTAATTCTATTTACTCACAGAAGGAGTCAAGTTATAAAAGCTTAGGTGTTCACCTCAGGAATGGGTTCTTCCTGGCAAATGCAACCTGAGCCACAGAGTAAGGAGGAAGACAGATTCCTTCTGGAAATGTATATTCAGAAAATATCTAATATCAGTAAATGAGCTGGATACAGGGGGAGAGAGACCTTTTGGATTTAATAATAATGTAGCACTGATAATTTGAGGGTTTTATTCTGGATGTTGTTGATAGCTGCATTAGCAGTTTGCCTGAATCTGGCTTTAAGGTAGGGATGGTTTTGAGGTAAACATTAGTAGCACGTTGTTCCCCACCCATTGATAGAGTTGATCATTTTGGGGAAAAAAAACACCAGAAAGAAACAAAACTCCCCCCCTCAATTCACCAACTTCAGAGTTGACCGCATACTTTTCTTGATAGGCAGTTAATACTTGTCTCTTTTTGCAAAATGTGACAGCTTCAACAGAGAAGACAAAGCAACTGGCCAGTTTCTTAACACTCAGCCAGGATGTGAAAGAGACAGTCAAGCTGCTGCTACTGTGTATATCAAAGGTTATAGGGATGATTCATGTCAAGTCTTCTCTTGTGAGACAGAGGATTAGAAAAGACAAGGATTCTCCCTGGCCCCTTTTTTGCATCAAAATATGACAGATCTTGGAAATCTGGACAAAGGAAGACTTCTCCTCTGTGGGGCAGACCCTCCAACTGTTGTCAGCTCAGAATTTCCCAAACCTCTCACAGAGCTGAGGATCCTTTGTCAGTGGAGCAGGCACCTTGGATCCCCTAAGGGATGTGCCCTGGAGAGCAGCAGTCTTAAGAAGGAAGTGAGACTGTCTGGTTTCTGGATAACCAGATCTGTGCTTACCTTCTCAGTCCCTGGGAACAGAATCTTTACAACAACTCTTTTGAAGACCCAGGAATCCTCTCTATACAAACTTCAGTTTTGATTTTAATTTAGGCTTATCTGGAGGAGGCATCCTAGATGCATTTAGTCAGAGGCATGATTCTTCATACTTCATCTAATTGTTTCTTCAGGAATGTGAAGAAGAAAATAGCGTAATGGCTGTAGCACTGTATTCATTTTGTGCTTAGAGTGTCCTCTGAATATTCCCTGGACCCAAGTGCTATGTGGCCCTGCCCTGCAAGAATCATAAAATCATACAATGTCTCAAGTTGGAAGGGACCCATAAGGATGATCAAGTCCAACTCCCTGCTCCTCACAGGTCTACCTAAAACTAAAACATATGACTAAGAGTGGTGTCCAAGCACTCCTTGAACTCTGACAGGCTTGGTGCCATGACCACTTCCCTGGGAGCCTGTTCCAGTGACCACCTTCTCAGTGAAGAAACTTTTCCTAGTGTCCAAGAAGACTCTTACATCTTGAATACAGCTATTATACATGGCAATGGCTATTGGGGGCTGGGGTTATGTTCCTGCTTAGCACCAACGACACACTCTGTCTCTGAGTCATCTGCAAGACTGGTGGGTTTCCAATGGGCTAGCAAACACAGAAGACACTGGGTAAAACCTTGAATGGTTCTGAAGACAACCAGTTTTTGTCTTCTACTGTTATATTTTTTAAACCTGTTTATTTTAGTTTTTATTGTCTGATATCCCCTTGCAAGTTTCTTTCTTCCTTTTGGGGGGATTTTTTCTTTCCTGTGGTTGGAATTCAAATCTACAAAATGTTTGATGTCCTTTGGTGTCTCAGTTACGCTTCTGCTCCCTAATTCCACATGCAGAAACTTACTTCTAAAAACAACTCTGTGGCGCTGTATATATGCTTAAGTCAGGCTTTCTCACTTTCTTTTTCCTCAGTCCCCCTGCCAAATGTGGGGGCAGATTATCACAATCACAACTTCTATACCAGAGGAAAGGAATGAGGAAAAAGTGGTATATCAAGGTTTTGTGGGACAAGAAGGAAAAATAATGTGGAAGGAATTTCTGACAATAATTGATTGTTTATGCCATCGATGGCGCCTTCTAATTATGTCTTTCTCTTTTTTTTCTTTTTTTTATTTTATTTGGGGAGGGAGAAAATCACTTTGATTTTCTTGAATTTTTGAATTTCTGATTTTTTAAGAGTTTCTTAGGCTTTATGCCTTCTTTCCACTTGCGGGGAAGTGGTTATGATGAATCTCTCGAAACAAATGGAGGCAGTGTCACACGTGACTTGCAGAATGAGCCCATATCATTTGTTATTTGGGATTAATGATGTGTCCGTCCAGTTTGGTCCATTCCTCCAGGGAACATCTCTCCTATTTCTTTCCAACTTCCTATTCTGTCATAGTGCTAAATAACTGTCAAGGGCAAGAAGTGCACTTTGTAGTATCTATTCAATATAGTCAGCAATCTGGTGTCTGTTTCAGTCCTTGGGTTCCAAGTAAGTTGAAATAACTATTATTCAGCCATTAAAAGGGTTACAGAATTCCTTATGCACAAAATGTGCTGCCATTACAACTTTGTTTTCCCCAAGAAAATGTTCCTGTGTGATGCTCAGCCAAGTAGAAGCCAACTGCTTGTTGCAGGTTCTCCTAGAATAAATTTTGCGCTTTCTTCGGTGTGGCCCTTCTGGGTGGGAAGTTCCATATTGATGTTCACAGAGACAATTCATTGTCCTTGATTTAAACTATTCCTAAAATTTCTTGTTATAATTGTCATGAGCAGCTTAATAAAACCAGCTTTTGTCTTGTGCCTATTATTCTGTTGTTTAATACTGGACAAGCAAATGTGGTTATGTTCTCTTGCTTGTGCTCCTGCACTGATTCCTTTGGACTAAAGTGGGAAGAGGCTGTGGAAGCATTACACATAATCCTACCAACCAGGAGACTTTGAGATAGGATTTCTCTTAGCGTTGGATTTAAGATGTCCTATGAAGTCATACTATGAAAGCTTGCTGTGATTTGCCCAGGGCAAGTCTGTAAGACTCAATGTCAGAGGCTACCAAATCGTGTTCTTTAGTTTAGATTCACTACTGTTTCTGCTTGTTTATTAGTGTGTACACATGAACATGTTTTGCTGGATAGGAGCTTTTTTCACTGTCTCTTTTCTCATCTTTAAACTGGGAAGATTCTTGGTATGAAGCAGCTCTTGCTGTGAGGTGCAGCCGGTAGATATCTATACCTTTTGTTTTAATGGATCTTGCACAGTGTATTATCATTTGCTTGATGACATCCTTCTGTACACAATGGGCCCTAATTTTTGCAACAAGTAGCAGTTTGGAAATTGGACTAATACTAACTCTTTAAAAAAATGTTATCAGCCTTTGGCTTTTGTACCAGCATGCAGAGCTGGGATGGATTTCTGTGCAGAGCAGGTGCCTGGTATATCCTCTCATTTCAATTTCACAACCTGGTTCAGGGTGCTCATCATTTGTGAGACATGGATGTTTCTCAGAGGGGCAGAAGTCTCCACGTTTGCACGTTAGGAACACCAGATGCTCATAGCCAAAATAGTTGTGAGTAGGTTGACATTGCATGTAAGCAAGAATAAACTCAGAGCCCTGCTGAGTCTGCTCACATGGGCATTTTGGAGTGCAAAATATCATTGCAATCATGGATACATGACATTCAAATACAAGACATATAGCAGACTCATTATAAGCATTTTCAGAGAAACTTCACAGCTACCTGATAGGCACTGCTCGTGTTCTGTTAGAAAAAAATCACGTTGCTTGCTACAGGCCATGTTTCTCTCAGTGCTTCAGCTGACAAGCTGATGGCTGCATTCAGAAGGTCACTGATCATTCAGTCACACAAGGGGGAAGTGGCAGTGCAGAAGAACTGAGTGGACAACCAGTGCTTTATTGAAATTACTTTTGGAGGGAAAAGGAAAGAATTTAGATGGCTTTAAAAAATTCAGGTAAAAACAAATGGGTTTGTGAGTGAAATTTATGTAAAATAATGCAATCAGTAAGTTATTAATTCCATTGTCTTTTGTAATATTGTCTGCTGGCAGTAAATGCCTTGAAAGTGTTGTGAACTGATAGCTCAACACTGATCAGGCTAAGAGAGCTTAATATCCTTTGAATTTTCTGAATTCCTTTACAGCTGCCTTAAATGTGAAGGCTCCATGGAAATAGTATTTTGAGTATGAAAGTGATGACAGGCCATATTTGCATGCTTTTGGCCATATTTTCATGCTGTACAAGCACATAAAAAATGTGTCAGTGTGCTGTAGGGGCCAGTGGCTCCCTGGGGCTGCATTGGCTCTGGGCTGGCCCAAGCCCCCACAGCCAAATTCACAACAAAGGGAATACAGTTGGAGCCTATACACAGAGTGCTCTGAAAGCTTAGCCCATACACAGAGTCCTCTGAAAGCCTACCTTCAAACAATTGCCTCTACAGCAAATCTTACAAAAGATGTGTTACATGATTGCAGTATCCTAGGACCTGCCTCTCTCAGGTGGCGAGAGTAGAGACAGCCTTCACCCTCCACCTTCAGAAAGACCATGTTTCCCTTGCTCATTCTGCACGATGTCTTAGTGTTGCGCTTGCTCGACCTGGTGGGAGAGCCAAGTGTGGTGGTGCTGGCTTCTTAATCTGTCTGATTTCAAGGGGCAGAATTCTTTGAAATGGTGGGTTTAATATTTTTTTCTTTGAAAGAGAAGCTCAGAGGTATCACAGAATCATTAAGGTTGGAAAAGACCTTTAAGATCATCAAGTCCAACCGTCAGCCCAACACCACTATGCCCACTAAACCATGTCCCGAAGTGCCACATCTACATGTTTTTTGACAAAATTCCAGGGATGGTGACTCCACCACCTCCCTGGGCAGCCTGTTCTAATGTTTGACCACACCCTCCGTAAAGAAATTTTTCCTAATATCCAATCTCAACCTCCCCTGGTGCAACTTGAGGCCATTTCTTCTTGTTTTGTCGCTAGTTACTTGGGAGAAGAGACCAACATCCACCTCTCCACAACCCCCTTTCAGGTAG
>NW_010549726.1:22439-69332 GCF_000687285.1 Phaethon lepturus
CTCAGTACTCTTGGGTGGATCCCATCAGGCCCCATAGACTTGTGGGTGTCCAGGTGGCTTAGCAGGTCCTTAACTGCTTCCTCCTGGATTAAGGGGAGTTTATGGTGCTCTCCATCCCTGTCTTCCAGCTCAGGGGGCTGAATACCCTGCGGATACCTGGTCTGGCTATTAAAGACTGAGGCAAAGAAGGCATTAAATACCTCAACCTTTTCCTCATCCTTGGTAACAATGTTCCCCCCCACATCCAGTAAGGGATGGAGATTCTCCTTGACTCTCTTTTTGTTAATATACTTGTAAAAACATTTTCTGTTATCCCTTACGACCGTGGCCAGATGGAGTTCTATCTGAGCTTTTGCCTTTCTAATTTTCTCTCTGTGTGACCTACCGAGATCCTTGTACTCTTCTTGAGTTGCCTTCCCCTTCTTCCGAAGGTGATAAACTCTCCTTTTTTTCCTGAGTCCCAGCAAAAGCTCCCTGTTCAGCCAGGCCGGTCATCTGCCCCGCCAGCTCATCTTACGGCACATGGGGACTGCCTGCTCCTGCGCCTGTAAGATTTCCTTCTTGAAGACTGTTCATCCTTCCTGGACCGTTTTGCCCTTCAGGACGGTCTTCCAAGGGACTCTCTCAACCAGTGACCTGAACAGGCCGAAGTCTGCCCTCCAGAAGTCCATGGTAGTGGTTTTGCTGACCCCCCCCCGCCTTCATTCCCCCCCCCCCGCCTTACTTCATCAATAATTGAGAATTCTATCATGTCACAGTTGCTAAGCCCAAGACGGTCTCCAATCACCACATCTCCCACCCTGTTCTCAGAACGTCTCCTTCTCTGTTCGTAAACAGCAGGTAAAGCGGGGCACCTCCCCTGGTAGGCTCACTTACCAGCTGTGTCAGGAAGTTATTTTCCACACACTCCAGGAATGTCCTAGACTGTTTCCTCCCTGCTGTGTTACACTTCCAGCATATGTCTGGTAATTTGAAGTCCCCTACAAGAACAAGGACTCACGATTGTGAGACTTCTTCTGGTCACCTGTAGAATGCTTCATCTGCCTCTTTGTCCTGTTTGGGTGGTCTATAACAGACTCTCAGCAGGATATCTGTCTTGTTTGTCTTCCCCCTCATCCTTACCTGTAAGCACTCGACTTGGTCATCACAGTCGTTGAGTTCTATGCAATCCAAACTCTCCCTAACAATACAGAGCCACCCCACTGCCTCTCCTTCCATGCCTGTTCCTTCTGAAGAGCTTGTAGCCATCTATTGCAGCACTCCAGTCATGAGAGTCATCCCACCATGTTTCTGTGATGGTGACTAAGTCACAGCTGTCCTGCTGCACAGTGGCTTCCAGCTCCTCCTGTTTGCTGCCCATGCTGCATGCACTGGTGTAGATGCACTTGAGCTGGGCTATTGATTTTGCCCCCAACTCCAGCATGCCACCCCTAGGCTCACCTCTAGTGAGCGTGGTTTTATCCTCTTCCCCCTTTGAATCTAGTTTAAAGCCATCTCGATGAGGCCTGCCAGCTCATAAGCGAGAATCCTTTTCCTCCTTGGAGATAGTTGAACTCCGTCTGCTCCCAGCAGACCTGGTGCCGTGTAAACCATGCCACAGTCAAAATAAACAAAATTCCGCCGATGGCACCAGCCTCTGAGCCACGTGTTAATCAGGTGTGTTCTCCTGTTTCTTTCAGTGTTCCTCCCTGCCACTGAAGGGATTGATGAAAACACTGCCTGTGCTCCTGATACTTCAACCAGTTGCCCCAGTGCTCTGATGTCCCTTTTAATGGCTTTTCGACTTCTTTGCACAACCTCGTTGCTGCCAACCTGCATAACCAACAGTGGGTAGGAACCAGCAGGCCTTACCAGACTGGGGAGTTTCCTATGGTGTAGGAAAGAGGTGTGAAAGCAACTTGCTCAAGATCACATGGCAGGTAGAGTGGCAGAGGGTCTTCCTCCTTCCTTGCCTAATGGGCAGCCTGTCCCACATGCATACCTGCCTCTTGCTAAGAGGAGAGTAAAAGGGTCATTCTCTTATTTAGCAGTGACGAAATAAATTCCATTTTCCATTTAGAAAATGAGCAAGTATCTCCAAAGCAGATCAGACTTATACTTACTTGGTTCTGTTTTCTTTGTTGGATATAGTGATGTGTTTGCACAAATGGATATGGTGCTGCGAGTAACATAACTGTTCATATGAAGAAACTTTCTCCCCACAAGCTGCCATGGAGCTTTTAAGAACCTAGGAAATGCTCATTAAAATAAGAAACCACTAGTACCTCTTGAAGGCACCAAAAAACTGTGAATTTATGTTCCAGTGAGAAATGCAATAAGTATTTTGATAGGCAGTCCTTAGAAATAGTGCCACAAAACGAGAGAATCAAAATAAAATGGTTAAGAAGCCATTAATTGTTATTTTTCCTGTACTCCACCTTCGATCTAAGAGAGTTTCTTCCTTTTTTCCTTAGGGAGCAAAGGAGGTGTGGGAAAGAGATTTACTGGGCTGAGACCGTATTTCTGTTCTTAGTTGCTCTGCAGCTTCATCCAGAAGAGCTTATTCCTGTTTTTTCACCTGCTCAGGTCTCTGACTGCCTCGGGAAGTGCTTTGGATAGGAACCATGATCCCTAGTTGAATTACAGCTCCTGCTAACAGTTTGCCCACAGATCAGCTGTGGCTCTCCAGAGCCTTAAAATACTTGTATGCTTTGTTCAGGACTTTGGGCTGGCTTTTTAAATATATCTTTTATAATAGAAAGCAAGGTATTATAAGAAGCTAATACATGTTTAAGGCCAAGATAGAAATCATTCTCAATAGTGAGAAGTTAGTATTGTAGTTAAATTTGCCTGCTTGTGTGGAAAATCTTTGATGACAAGATATCTGTATTTTAACACATTTGATGCCCATTCAGCAAAATAAAATAGAATTGTAAAAGACATCTCTGTGACTTGGATAATTGCATGACGATCCATAAATGAGAGCTTATTGGAAAATAAAATGTCAACAATGTAATTTCTAATACCAAGGTAAAATTACTTTTCACGGTAGTGGCTATCTATGAAATGTTGCCATCTGCATTTTGTGAGTATATTTTTTGTCTATGAGAGATCAGAGAAATAAAAATTTAATATTTTTTTAATAAGCAAGAAGAATATTACTTTAATCTCTTTCTATGTTGCGGTGCTAAGCCTTACTCTTACGGAGGCAGATACCTGCTTAAACTATAGCTAATCTAGTGTCTCCTTAAGTTTACAGCAGCATAGCCAGAAACATGATTTGGTCAGCTACCAGCAACAAAAAGTTTTGGAGCTCTTGAAATGTTTTTGTTCTAAAATTATGTTTAGACTGCTGGAGCTCTAATAAATTGTCTCTTTTTTTCCATCATTCTTTCCACATTGTCTTCAGACTCTGAAAAATGCTAATGTTAGAATTAATATATTCTGCAAAACCGCATTTGTGTAAGTTTACAAAAGAGCAATCTGTAATGCACCTACTAGCTCAGACTTTTATCAGAGTCTACGTGCTGATAAAAAGGTATAAATGTTGAGTTGATAAAAAATAGTTTGCTACTGATAAAACAAGAATGAAAGTGTCCTTGTTGGTGTAATAATTTTTGTTCAATAATCAGTCCCCTTGATCTTTGCAAGCAATGCACTGAAATCTAAAAATACTAATGATTAGCCATCCATTTCATTACCCTTGATCCATGTGTCATTGTGCAACTACCTTAATTGATGAAAGCTTGTATCTTATCAAAAGTTGAGTTGCTTGGTGTTTAAAATTATAAAAATTATCTTTCATTTTGCAGGAAGTAGATTAATAAGTTGTTCAGGGTTGCTCAGTTGGAATTATGTTTCTTCAGTGCAACACTTTACTGGCACATCCAAATAAATGCAGCAGCACTTCTCTCCTCAGGTTGTAAAATTTCAGAAATATTTCACATCAACCTCAGTTAGTATGAAATGGAATCACAACTGAATCTCTTCAAAGTTTTGGAAAATACTTTTCCAAAACAACTGCTTCAAAATAATTGCAGTACCTGACAGGTGCCAAAAAAAGAAAGAAAAGGCATGTGAGTAGAGGCATTGATGGTATTTATTCTACTCAAACATTTCAGATATCCAGCAGAATAATTTAATCTCTTTGCATAAATAATATGTTATAAAATTAGTTTGGGGTGTATATAACAAAGTAGTATGCTAAGCATTTTAATATAATTGAAATACATGTGATCAGAGTAAAAAATACTCTTTATATCTTGAAGAGAAAGGTGTATTTCATTTTCTCCAAATGGAAAATAATTTTTAGAACCCAAGTCCTTACTTCTGAAGGGAACTCCTCCACATTGAAAAGAAACATTTGAAGTCAAGATATTTCAGAGTTGGACAGGTAGGAATTTTACTACATGGTGTAGTTTGGGGATCTGAGGAGGAATGGTAATTTTGTCATGGAGGTAATCTGTGAAATGTAGAGTAATGTAGGGTAGGAGGAGAAAATGATTGATGCCGAGCATTTTGTGCAGAGGCTTTCCAGGAATTTGAGTTTCTGGTTAGCAGCAGCAGAATAAGTAGCAGATGCAACATAAGCAACCAAATGGTGCAGATTTCTTACAATATAGGGTGCTGCTGGGGTGGAGTGATGGTCTGTTTTTTGTTTTAAATAAGTGTGTGGAACAGTCTTATTTAGAGCTCACTGGTATCAAACAAATCATGATTCATGTGCCTTCCATTGCGGGTGAGGTACAATGTTTAACTGCGTTGCAGGCTCTTAATTTTTTGCTTAAGATCATGCAAACTCCTTAAAAACAAACACTCTTAAAAGGTAGATGCAATGAACAAAATCAATGAGAAACTCTTGGACTACTTTCGCAAACTGAGATTGGATTTGCAATATTTGTAAAGTTCATAAGTGGAGCTCCAAGGAAAAGATAGACAAGATTCTAGAAGCTCTTTCTGAACTCCAGCAGATCCTTTTAATTTTCATAGGAATTGTTAAGTACAAACAGTTTCTAACCAGCCAGGTCCGCAGTGTTGCATTTCTCATTCTGTACAGCCCGGGGCCGGGATCGAGTCTATCCCAAATGGCACTCAGCACCCAGCACCTTCTGCTAGATCTTGTGCTGCTAACGGCATCAAAACTTTCTGCTTCTAAGGTCTGGGTTCATACTCTTTGAAGGGATGATGGTATGGCGGCAAAGCAGAAAAAGTCTTTCTTGTACATGGTACTAATGTGAGGAGGTCTTTCTATTCTACCTGCATCTCTCCGCTTATTCCTAAGAACAAGCCTGTGTGTGGTCTCCATTGTACTCTTGCCACACACCAACCTGACTGGATCTCTGATGAAAGCCCTCTTTTTTTTTTTTTTAAGCAGAATATCAGCAGTGATCTCTCGCTAGGTCTGATGACTTTTCTGACAATACCAGGTTTTACTCATAAATAACTGAAGTGTGTCATGTTTATGTTTAAGTCCTCAGAAGCATTCTTCACACTTTTTTTTTTTTACTGTAGACTGTCATGTGGATTAAGATGTACCCATGTGTAGTTTCTGCATCTTTAGAGATGAGGAAGTAGAGGAAAAGGCAGCTCTGAAAATATGGCACAAAGCTGATGTGCAAAGTCAGGTATTTCTCTAGATTCTCTTTAAAAAAACTGGCAATAATGATATCTTCATTGGCTGTTGTTTTGTTTTTATTGCTTTGAACATCAGCATTTGGCTAGTATAAACAGAATGAAGGCACTACCTTGCTTCACATAGAGCACTGAAAAAACTGGTGGGTGGCAGTGGCTTGTCTTTTGACTGCGCTTAATTCCTACCAGTGACCAAAAACAGAAAGGCTCTATAGCTGGTAAGCAGCTACTCCTGCCAAGTAAGCACAAACATATTTAATTATTTTCTTTTAAGATGTATTTCTCGTGTCACTTCTAGGGCAAGAATTATAATTAAAAAACAAAACAAACAAACAAAAAAGACTCCATATGACCGCAAACCCAATCTGGAACTCAGAAAAGTAAATTCCTGCCTAAGTATCGTTTACATCAGTATTACATCAGCAGTTGCAATGTAATTTATTTACATCAGTATTACAATGTGATATTGATCTATCAAAGAGTATTCTGTGAGTATTAAATAGAATTTTTTTTAAACCATGTGCCTGTCAATTACTTTAGGTTAACATCCACAACTGATCATAGGTCATCAGTTAACATCCTTGAATAATACCTCCTAACTGACTGCTACTAAAGCCACCTCATCTTTTTGACCTCTGTGTGTGTATGCGTGTATATGAGAGAGATGGGGAAAAAAAGGTACTCATAAAGTTTTACAACATACTCTAAAAGGTGACCAACTCCGACTCTGTCAGGCCAAGGAAGGAAAATCATTTATCCACCTGTTTTTTGTAAAGTGTGGATTGCTCTTTTATATGTGATAATAGCTAACATCCATTGTAACTGCTCTGTTCATATCAATGGTGCATTTGGCTTTCTGCAGTGTGAAAAAGGGGGTTTTTTTACAGCTTTTGAGGATAAAAATCACCTGTGGTTTTCACATATTTCATCCCTTATTAGCCTTATATATAATTTAGCAAGTCCAAGGCAGTTTCTAAATAAATGCTACATACTATGACCAATTATGATCTTTCAGTAAATAAGTCCTGCCTGCTTTTATACATTTAGTTTTTTCTTACATCTTCTTTTTTTCTTTTGAAAAATGTGCTTTCCATCCAGCAACAGCATGCAGAAAAAAAACCCTGACTACTGTGTATAGAAATAATTCATTTGTGATCCATGTACACTCTTTGTCTTGCCTGGAAAATACACGTTTTGAGTTGGACTTGGGAAAAATGAGTAATTTGCTTTGCTTTATTATTCCTGAATTTCATTTTTTACTGGCTAGAGGGATATATGCCCTAAATCTCAGCTTGTACATTACCCTATTTTGAAAGGCTTACTTGTGATGAAAAATACGTCTTTTAATACCTTATTTGATCGATGTGGAAGTCTGTTTCAAAATTTAAAAAAGGTGTTTCCAATGCCCTTGTAATAATTGGGTAGATATTTATTTGAACTATAACATGTATCCGTATGGGAGAATCTGCAGGTGTAACAGAAATAGGCAAGAAATCAGTGGGTAAGCCAGCCCCTCCTTTATGCTCACAGTACGGTTTCCTGTATTTACCGTAGCATTAAGCATTGTGTCAGAAAACTCTGGATCCAGAAATAGAACAGAGATACTGTTAGAAACACTGTGACTTTTACTTCAGCAACACGATCACGATTCTGTGTCATTTGGTAATGAAGGGTGACATGATTTAGAGGACACAGAGAAACAACTGAGGTCCCACAGAGCGTGTGTGCCAGTGCTGTCACTCAGGTTAGCCACCATTACCCTCACAGCTGCAGCTGGCTTTGAGAAAGTCCTTACTCTCTGTTCCTGTTTCAGCGGTGGAGCAGAAAGGGCCATGGCTGGACCAACTAACCAGTTCAATTTTTAACTCTCATTTTTTTCAATAATAAATGTGCACATCGGCTTCATGAGGTGACAGCTGATATTTCCTAGTTGTAGATGATCTTCTGAAATTCATGATTCTGAGCAATTGAGTAATTGTAAATTATGAATCCTTGCATTGCTTGGAGTAAACAGCTAATTTTATCTGACCAGTATTCTGCAATTTTTCTCTCCTTTGGCTGCTTCCACGTGACCCCTTTAGCTGTAATGAGTTACATTTATGTGCAGAAGAGGGATATACAAACAGTAGAAACATAATAGTCCTGTGAAGCTGCAGGGATTCACTCTTGACAATCCCAGTGGAAGCATTAGAGTAATCTCTTGGGTACCTGTGGAGGAAGGATTACCTTAATGGCTGCAAATGCGCTATGAGTATGTTAGTAAATCATATGTGGAATTCTCTTCTGATTCACTCCTCCATCCCTCTTGCACTCCCCTTCATTGCAAGGTAGCAGCAAGTCCTTTACTGTGGAAAATGTAGTATTTCATGCCACTGAAACAGTTTGCCTATTTGTCTTCTCAGCAAGGATAGCGTCCCAGTGTGTTTGAAGGACACTACAGTATTGCTTACCTATATTTCTTGATTTATTATTATCTACAACAAAAGTAAGTCCCACCTAAAACCACTGTTAACGTCAATACATAAAAATTAAGCTCAAACAACTAGCACTTCTGGGCTTGTTTGTCCATGATAGTCTAAGATAGTCTGTACAAGTGCTACTATCTGTGCAGACAAGTAGTTCTGGATGTAGTTTTTATTCATATGCTAGGCTAATGGCATCCCTTGTCCCATCACACCAGTGATGTCAGGTGCCTTTTTGGTTTTGCTTCCTCAAATTATGTTGGTAGTATGACCAGGAAGTTGCGTAAATTGTGAGAGAAATGGACAGAGCAGGAAAGTTGCTGTGTTTTGATAACGGGGATTTAGTGGAAAGGGAAGGCATAATAGCGTACATGCTCAAAAGGTACTTGTGCACCTTTCTTTGTTCCGTTCTGGGAACAACATGTGCATTTTAGATTATTTGCTAGCTGTTTTCCCAAGGCTTAGCTACATGTAGGCAGAGGAATGCTCAACAGAACTGCTAAATGTGCAACCATCAGATCTGTGTGGCACTACCGTGCGATCTCCGTTTCTTTGGACAGGCATTTGAGGCCGCCCTTACACCCTTGCATTTCTGAAGTGCTGAAAAGGGCAGCTGTGTCCCAGCTACTGCCTCACTTGGGTGAAAGGGAAGAGCATCCTCTTGCACTATATGCTTACCTGCCTAAACTCGCTCATACCTCTGGGGGAGTTAGGTAAAATGTGGTCTTCAATGATTCTTCCAATTGTAGCCAGTCTACAGGTCACTCCAACAGCAGAAAGTAAATACACGTGGTAAGAACATAGGTGTCTGAGAATCAAGTAACTAAGAATTTGGAAGACTTTCTGCCTGTACTAGGTAAACAAATTGTTAAGGAAAAGTAAAGCAAGTAGGTGAAGAGATTAGAAAAATTGTCTGAGAATTATTACAGAATTTTCATTTGCTCCCAAATAGGAATTTCAGTATAGCTTTAAGAGAAATCTTTTTAACCTGGTTTCTAAGGAGATTAGTCATGTATGAATGTGCTGTCTGTCTGTCTTTGTCCATCTGTCTGCTAGTCCTTGTATGTTCCCAGTACATGTTGAACCTGTTGACAGATTTCCGCTTCAACAGAAAGCAGAAGTTTAGAGGCTATGACATTTCATAGATGTTAGTGGCTGGGTAGAGGCCACTCAGTGTTTGAACAGTTCAACACTTGTGGGGAACTTCCCCAATACAATATGGGGCACACTGGAAATATAGCAGATTCTGTGGTATAGGAATTCAAAGGGACCAGAGAGTGATGTGTTGCAGGAGTCCTGGGAAGCGACCAAGGGAAGAGTTGAATGTAAAGCAAAAAACATGCACACAAAAATCGTAGTAAAAAAAGCCTAACTACACTGTTCACAGAACATATTTGATGAATGCCCAGTTGTAAACAAACAGTTACACACTTTGTATGGTCTAAAAAAGCCAAACAAAAGCATTAGGAACCAAGTGTTATCATGGCCAAGCACATATGTGCCCACCTTTTTGTCAAGGACTTTCTGAGTGTGTGACCTGAGTGCCATTGCCCTTTGAGTTATTTTCAGCTGACTTACTGATCTTGAGCAACTGTCATCAGCCTTCCTGTAACAATAACATTATTACATAATCAGTTCTTCATTCCCTCAGTTGCACCAGTAGGCCCGAGGCTTATAGGAGAGTCCAGGTGATTTACTCATCCAGAACTGCACCTTTATGCTAGGCAACTGTGCTGAGGTTCTGGTAGCATTGTTTCAAAAAAAAAAAAAAAAAGTTTAAGAAAATTTTAAGTTTAAGGAAACACCATGAGTTTTCTTCTTATGGGATATTATCTGTGATCATCCTGAAAGCCAACCTCAGTGGCCTTTTTGTACGGAACACCAAACATTACCCTTCTCCTGCCCCACCTCACAGCCTTCTCCAGGGTTTGTTCTTCTGAAGAAAGCAACCCTATGCCTTTCAATATGTGTATGTTTTTTGAGCTCTTGAATTAGCTAATAGTCTGCCTGCACAATATATGCCCACTGTATTTGTCTGATCTGGAAGAAACTGCTTATCCATGTCTGTGGTTAAAATGTAGTTAAGCAGTAGCAAAAATCTAAAGTTCATTGTGTAATTTGGAGAAATGAAAGGCTAGTAATGCATAATGTGTTCATTTCCACAGCAAACATATATATCCTATAAGAGGATGCCAGAAAGGAAAGTGGAGCAACAAAAGTGAAAAATTACCACTTGATACCATGATTTGTCACGTGTTGACAGTTGTGCCTGCTGGCAGAAAAGTTCATTATGAATGATAAGTTGAGGGCTCAAAGCAGGACAGAGAGAAACCTTGAAGATTTGCCCTTGAAGGCTGGTGATGTACATCATGGTTTCTTTCTTGCTTAACGCAGTTAAGTGTAGTTTAATATGACTGTTAGTCTATTTTAAGATATTTCTGATCAAAAGAATTACAGAATGAAGGATGTTCATCATTAAACCATATTGTGACAATACTGGGAAAGTGCAATGCTCTGTAAATATTTTTACAAATAAGTGAAGAGAGGCCTTTAGGTACTGAGAATTAATGAAAATCAGAGTACCTGGTATTGTAAGCCTAATTTTCATAACGATGACTTGAGAAAAAGAACTTTATATCAGTTGAAATATTCATCATCCTAAAGGATCGTAAGAAAAATGCAGAGCAGACATGGGTTTGTGGAACCATTCAACCAATAGAGAATTTGACATCATGCATTCAAGAGTTAGGCATTTCTGTTGTCATATGCCAAGCAATGGTTTCTGTTGCATCCAACTCCGTTGTTTCCCATGTATATTGTCAGTAGAAATCTTATATGTGTAATGTAGAATAAACAACAGTAGGGCAAATGTCTCATTGATTGCATGTTTTTTTCATGCTCCCTACGGTGATGAAAGGTGAAGCTATAGCATGTCCCTCCTTCCCACGCCCATTCAAGCAGATGAAGTGTTTTGTACATGGGAAAAGCCATATTTTTTTCTATACCATTAAGTGTAAAAAAGTATTTGGCTTAAGGACTGCCAAGTAAACAGCCATTTGACCCTTCATAGGCTTTTCCTTATTTCTTAATGAAACTTTGAAGAATGTGGCAACCTTGTGATAATCTTGTTTAAAAGGCAATTTAAATCAAAGAGAAACAGGGTAACTCAGTTAGTGTGGGAATTCCTACTGCTTTATTTCACATTTTTGTTTAGTTACCATGTCACCAGTGTATATCACTTCAACTGTTATCTTCCACTGTGCTTGCCCCGTTGTCCTCCTGGATCAGTGGACCTTAAGTAGCTGTGCATCTTCCCTCCTGAGTTTACAGGGACACATTTTTAAACATAGAATTGCTGGAATAGAACAGATTCTGGTCTACTTAGTTCAAAGCTGCTGGCTGCAGAATTAGCTTAATGAGAAGTGCATACAACATTACTTACGTCTGATATTCTGATACTGTGGGGCAGCTGATATTTCAGGGCAAGAGATGACATCTTTAAAACTTACTAATCCTAATTTATTTCCTGTTGTTCAGCTGTGGTTTCTGTTGTGGGTGCTTCTATGCTGAAAAAGACTACCCAATAAAAGTGTAATGTTGTCTTTACTGTTGACATTAAACTCAGTTGTGTATGCGTAGTTATGAAATCTAGTGAAATTGTGTGATAGTACCATATGCCTTCCACTCTTCGTTGACAGGTTTCTCACATATATTCTATCTGAATCTTGTAACCACACATAGATGGAGCAGAGTTGCTATGCTTTTAATCAGGGAATATATTTGCTTAGGAATAACATGCATTTGTTGCTTCCTAATTTTTGGGGGGGTAGAGAGGGATTTTTGTATGCTATTTATAGGGTTCTCTTTAGGTGGGTGAAAGCAGAAGTGATCCCTCAGAGTTATTCCATGTTGTAGGTTTGACCTTCAGGTATAGAGGATACGGACAGGGAGAATGGGTCTACCTCTCTTGTGTATGGCTGCCCTGTGTGCATGCTTTAATTGGGTCATGTGATTATAATCACAGCATTTCAGCTTCTTTATCTAATCTCTAGATAACTGGTTCACTAACTGATTTACAGTAAGAAATATAATCAGTTCTGGTGTCTTTTTTTGTCCTGCTATGTGTCTTCTTGTCTGCTTGTTTAGTAATACTTGCATAAATAGAGATATTCCTGAATATAAACCCTGTTTTGTTTTATAAGTATCCGTTAATACAGAGAAGACCAGCTCTTTAAAGCATTTGATCTTCTGACCTTGTGACATGTCATCACATCACAGGGGCTGTAAGGTCAATAGTCAATGACAACAGCATCTTCTTTAAGTTGGAAAGCTTTTACTAATTGAGATCTTCCTTTACCTCTGTTTTACTATGATATGTTAGTCTCTTATTTCTCTAATATGCATTATTGCTCTTCTTTTATATAGGCCCATGTATTTTTCATGCCATCACTTGTATAGTTGTTTTTGATGGAACATTCTGATGGTTAGATTGTTAACAAAAGACTTGTATCTACTTCACTATTTTTATGTTAAAGTATGTTTCATGCAACACATTATATACTGTACCACAAGTCCTAAATAACTCAAGTTGTTATGGAAAAGACAGTAGGGTATAAGAACTTATAATCTAAATACATGTTGACTAAATTAATTTGAGGGACAAAACTGGAAGTGGTATATTTTAAAAATCAGTACATACTTTGGGGGATCCATTTCAATGTTAATTTCAAGACAGGCTATTGTTTAACTGAAAAGACTGAGAACAGAATATGCCTCCAAATGACCAGCATGACTGGAACCACTCACTCATCATTATGTCTTGTGAATGCTTCCCTTGCTGACGTGCTGCATGGATATTTTCTCAGACAAAAAGGATTTGTCTCTTAAAAGAACCCAGTAGAATCTAATTCCAGTATCACAGATCCCTTGGGATTTGTAGGACAGCAAAGATCATTTAAATCATCACTCTTCCAGAGCTATCCACCTCCCCCTCAATTTATAATAACAGGATTCTTCTGGTGCTAAAATTACACATCACAGTTTCCAGGATTCAGACAAGTGATTTCAAACTGGGAGAGTTTTTGAAAATGGATTAATTTCCTGCCCTTGCTTCCCATATTAATCAGTCTTTGTAGAGGAACAAGTACAAATACCATTCCCAAAAGGTATCTTCACCCTGACAGCTGCTGTATTGTCGCTGGACTGCCAGGACATTTGCACCGACTTTGCTGTAACCAAATAGTGAAAGGTGTGTCAGTGAGAGGAGCAAGCAAGTGACCTCTCCCAGGGTTCTTGTAAGAACAGGCAAGTGCTGGGAGAGCAGAACTCCTCTCCCACGCTCTGCAGCTCTGCCCAACAGACTGATGGCAGAAACACTAATACCAACTAATGGCAACTAATCTCTCTGCTGGAGCTAACAAGGAGCCAGGAATGTATTAAACACACACAAAGGGGAGAAAGACCCCAGCCAAACCACAGTACCTCTGGGCAGTCTACCCTACTGCATCCTCCCTTCCAGTAGTGTCTTGAAAACAACTGTTGAAGGCCTGTCAATAAGCAAATGGTATGTCTACTAGACAATGTTACACCAAAACCAAAAGAATAAAAGTCCCATTTTATATCACAAAGCTGAAATTTGGCATCTTGAAATTTTGATAGCCAGGCTTTCTAGTACATCATCAATGTTATCCGTCTGCATCAGGAAGTGATACAGACCCTGCTTAGGGGAACTCCCGGTAAGAGTGACTCCTTTCTTGTTCACAGCCCAGCACTGAGATTAAGAAGCCCGCTCTGTCCCATTACAGTGTTTTACTGTTGATTTTAGCTTTCCTGTCATCATGACACCTAGCTTAAAAAAGTGTCTGCTGTTCTGTCTTTCAGTATTTCACATCATCTTAGGAACCTTATTCTCTCCTGTTTTACATTTTTTTAAATCTTAAAACTTCTAGAACTGGAATACCCATTTAGCTATAATAATTTTCTTTTTTTAACTGAAAATCTGTGACCAATGAAATGGTGAACTTTCATGAAAATCTCTTATCTTTTCTGAAGTAAAAGGGACTGTGAATATCCTCATAATTACTTTTGTGGATGTCTTTTTAATAGCCTTGGGGTTGTACACAAGCATTTAATTATTAGAAAAGCAGTTAATACAATGAAGAATATCATACTAATAATGAAGCTTATAAATACATGGAACTCATTAATTGATAATTATGTGGAGAGATAAGCACAACTCAATTGATTTTGCTTTAAGCAAGGAGTTCGTACAGGTGTTTACTTAGGAAGACATTGTGAGAAAACCTACTATATGAGTTTGTGTCAATAATTTACTCTTGTCCTTGGTTCTAAAACAATGTTGATCTAGTAGGGGTTTTTGCTCCCTTTTTCTTCCTAAGTATGTCTTTTTCCTTTGCGTATTATTACAAAAAATAAATTAGCACATGTAGCAGGAGAGAGCCTTCAAGCTGGCCTGCGTAGCACAAGAGAAAGTCAAAGAAAAGCCAGATAGGCAGAAGGGCTCTCCGCAGAGCAATGCCCCAGTGGCTTATTACATCATGACCTGCTCAGCCCAAAGGCTGCTGTTTCATGGCGACACCAGCACACACCCAGGAGTCACTTTGGCAGATGAGAAACAAAGCTTTGGCTGGATTTTGTCAGCCCATGGGCGTGTCTGACTGTGGGGTAAGAGATAATCCATCTGCCTTTGGGGCACCTGCCCCTGTGCCCTCAGATCCCTTGGTACTTGCCCCAAGTGTCTTGAAGGCTACTTTGTACAAATATCTCACAAATACCTTTGTGGTGGCATTTTTACCCATGCACAAAGTCCTTTATCTCCCTAGAAAGTAGCATGTAAATTAATGTGTAGCTGTATTTTAATATTCTATCAATTTGTACTTTGTTTTAGTAATAAAGCCAATTGTTAGCTACACATTTAGAGTTAGTTGGCCATGAGCATGGGATGCAGAAACCCAGTCAAGTGCTCTGCTCCACATAATGTTGCAGCAATAGAGGTAGGGAAAATATGTTGACAGAGCTATTTCATTCAGCTGCAGAATAAGATCTCTTTTCCCTAATTTTGAACATTTCTAAGGGACAAGAAAGCTATTTTTTATCAAGCACTATCTATACTATGATCTCTAACTTAGTAATTTAATCTAAAGGAAACTGTCAAGTTTAATTTGGTCTCAAATGCAAACCTATAAAACCACACTTTTGTAAGCTTTTTCTGACTCACACACCAGATTTAGTTTCCATGCTTTTAGAGATACTGTTTTATTTGTGAGATGGCAAATACCTTTTGGAAAAATTCTTGCCTAAAATGCAATATTTAAAATGCTTGATTTTCCTCATATTTCTTTGAAAATAATTATTCTTTCTAAAAAGTTAGTATTTCACAGTAGCATTGACGACCCAGATGAAATACTGTTAATAGTACAGATGAGAAAATGCATTCCTAAAAGGAGTAGATCTGTAGAATAACTGCAAGACTTCAGGGTGCTTTACCCAGTACATTCTGTTCTTCCCAAGCTGCCTCTTAAGCAAAAAAGAAAGCTGACATTACTGAGGAGAGAGATATCACAAAAATCCCAGAAGCTCTGATTGCTATTTCTAAAATACAAGTTTAATGATGACTGCCCTGTTTTCATATTTTCACCTTATTTTATTTTCAGGTAAAAGATATTAAAATCCTACAGAAGAAAGCTGAATAAAGAGTTAGGGCTACTCCAAACTGGGATGAATTTGCTGCAAGATGGGAAAGAACTGTTGTAAGGAAAAAAAATTCTGTCAAACTGGTTTGGTAAGTCCCAAGTTTATTCCATGTGTTTAGAAAAGAGAAAGGAATAAAGGTCAGATGTAAGAAAGGACTTGAAAAAACCAACCAACCAACCAAACCCCAGTAAAATAGGAAAGGATAAAAGTAAAAATGGCTCAACAATACAGGGAGTTTGGCTTTTGGGTTCCTGGTACCAAGTGACAGGTACTGCAACCACAGAGCACAAAAACACTGATCTGCAATGAGGACCCTCTGTCAGTTCAGTTTTGTTCTAAAAATGCATCAGGTGATGTCTGACTTCCCACTATAAGCAGTAAGTTGGCTGATTCCCTATCATGTGCAGTGGATATTTTGGTAGAAAGTCTGTCATGTTGCCTGCCATCACTGAGCTGGGTAAAAATTTTTACTGCTGGCATCTTGTATGTGCAAATCCAGTACTAATGATGGGGGAATCACGGCTTTTAAACACTCAGCGGCGTTACAGCCTGACATATGTCTGTGTAATGTACTGTAGACATGTAAATCAGTGTCATTAATTATCATGGAAAACTCTGAAAAATGTACCAGTTGTTAGTTTTTCAACAACAAAAATACATATACAAAGAAAATATTCTTTCTGAGAAGCCATTGTATGATATGCAAAATAATAACAATAATAAAATAATTAGGCAAGCTACCAGCTGTGAGCTGTTTCAAGTATGAGTTCAACATGTCAATTACATTATGTACACTGACTAACAGTTTTGCCAGCAAAGTATAGTAGAGCACTCCTTTTTTTGTGGAAGATCAAAAAAAGGATAATATGTTCTTTGAAATAGCGGTTTGGCCTTATACAGTTATTTTTGAGAAACTGTCTATTGGGTAACAAGTCTATAAATATAATCTTGCTGGATGAATTAATCTATTATGACAAATTTTATTCAGGGTATGAATTAACTGTTTTGGAAGAAGGTGAGATAAGACTGGATTCTTAATTTCCTTATGTTTTTTGTAGCTCTTGTTCATCAAACAAATAAAAATCCCTTAGATAATACGTCTGTGCTTGCTGCTGGTATCAGTAGCCTTCAGAAATGGTTGCAACTGTATAATCTAAGTATAACCTCTCAGTGAAATGCAGGTAATGTACTATTTCAGGTGGGACTGAGGACTCTCACCTGGTAACATTTTGTAGTTTGTATCTACCTGGACTGATTTTTGTGCTTTTGTACTTACCTGCAAAGAATTTTTCAAACTGGAAGAAAATGCAGGTTTCAAGAGACAGTTTCTGGTGAAACCCACCCATTCCACGTCCCAGAATGCAGGCACAGGTTCAGTGGTTAAGTGATCGCTGTCAGAGATGAATTTAGGACTCAAAAGTTTTGTCAACATTTCAAATAGAAATAGAATTTGATTGCAGCTGTGACAGACCCCCCTACTGCTTTAGGGATTTCCTCCCCTAAAAATGTTCATGTTCTCTGTGAGGCTTCCTTTTAAGTATAGGGACGTTCTCCTGAATGTACTGCAAAGTAGTACTGACCAAGTATCTTTGTATTGCAATGGCCACACTAAGTATACTTAAGTATTATCACAGTAATGGTCTTCTGCTATCTCATCTCATCTCATCTCATCTCATCTCATCTCATCTCATCTCATCTCATCTCATCTCATCTCATCTTTTTTTACTCGCTGTATATTGAACAGATGGCCTTGAGTTTTATGGAGGTGATTAATTAAACTGCACATAACAAGAATATTTTTTGCATGCATAAATTCCTCTTAACAACATTTTAATTCTTTTAGCAACCAATCTGTTGTGATGTGGGACAGAATTTTTTTATCTTTTCCACTTTTCTTTTAAATATATGCAATATGTGCCTTAAAATAAATGTGTCTGTATGTTGTGTTGGTTGTTAGAAAAAGCTTAGGTTTCAATTCTGCTGGCTAGTAAAACCTAGCAAGGGTATCAGTAAACTGAAAAAGTTGAATTCCGCTGCTGAGAATATGAGAGACTTCTGTAAATGCCCTATGACAAATGGCAACCTATAAGGGAGAAAGGCAGGTATTGCTTTCTCTGACAAGGTCTGTTTAGGGCACAGCAGCTTGACCTCAACAGCTTCACTTAGAACTAGCTGCAGCATGTGTTACAGTACTTGGCACTGAAAGAAGAGGTCTGCTTACGGGGAGGTGAAATCTTGAGAACAAACCCTACACAGAAATGGGGGCAGACGTTCTGCTGTTACAGGGGTCACTGCGTATACCTCTGCTGTTTCTCGTGTAGGCCAAGAAGCATTTTTGCAGGTTTCTCATTACGCAGTCAATGCTGACCTCGTGTTCATGTGAGTTTTAATTCTAAGTGATAAAATTGCAATGCTTAAAACTGGTGGTTTTGTTTCTCTTCACCATGATTGTTCTTCACAGGTTTGTCAGCAAGAGCTAGATGTGTATTATAACGTGATTGAAGGTAATATAATAAACAGTTGCTCAAAGTTGTAATTACATTTGCTTCTTTTTTATTCGTGCAGCTTTTATCAGTGAGTAGTCTACTGAACAAATTTATTGGCAAGAACATTCATGGGATTGGCTAATGCAAGGCAGTGTTTTGAAAATTCATTGAACCCGTTTCATAAATTCTTGAATAAAGGCATTCCTTTTCTGTCATCACTCAATATAATATTTGAATTGGGACACTTGATAGTATGAGTTAAAATGTGTGTCAGGGTCACCAGATTTAGTGGAGGTACTAACAATGTGCGGGTTCTGGGGAGGATTTGAGTTCTCCAGGAACCTCTATATTGTGTCTTGTCAAAACAGGTTTGGTTTTGAATGTTGAATGTGTAAAACAAACTAATTCTACGTGACCAGCAAGTAGGGCCAAGGTTCATTTGTAGAAATAACTGAGCAAATTATTTCAGCTAATGAAAAACATTTAAAAAGCTTTTGTTCATACAGAGAGGAAGGAATGAAATTTCAAATTTGATAACATCTTGTTTACTTGGGTCTACTTACAATAAATCATTATTCCACTGATGTACTCTGCTGGACAATCTCCTAGAAGCCTGCGCTAGTAATTAAAGATGCATTGAAGTTATATAGCCAATGGTTGCTGTAGCAGTGTATCATCTCAGTCACAGGGGTAGAATTCAATGTACACTACGGAAGTCTGGTGTGAAGGGTGTATGTATGCGTGCGTGCCTGTGTGTTTGTGTGTGTATAGGTATGCTAAAAGACTTCTTGCTCTGTGTCCGTGTTTTTTAACAATGTGGGAAGGAGAGCTAAAGGGAAGCTTACCTTCCTGGGAAAGGAAGGTTAATACAAAAAGGGGATTGATTCTCCTCTCAGGTACATGGCCAAAGATAACCATGTATCTTGAAAAATCTGTTACTGTATTCTCTGGCTTTACTGTACATCTATTAATAGACAGTCTGTGATACCTAACTATGAACACACACATACCTGAGAAGAATGAAATCTTGTGAGGTTAATCCATTGTAATCCCTTGGTTGACACCTTTGCCAACTTCTCCTTACAAGTTTTAGATTACTCAGGCAATCTCCACATGACCTGTTTTCTTTTCCACCGGTAACACCTAGAAAAAAACTTATATCTTTTCAGAAGGGAAAAATATTTGGAATTCAGTATAGTCCAAAGTGTATCTATTTTAGCTTCTTTCTTCATATTCCAGATACATTTTGGGGATGTTGCGATACCTAGGGGAGATCTTTCCTCAGTAGAATGACAGCAGAAAGAGGGCTTGGTGGGGTGGGATTGTGGGAAGGCATGAGCTGACACTGCACATTGAAGATATGTATTGATTGGACACATACAGACCTTCTTTAAAACTTAAACTCTGTGTCACTTTAATGACAAGTTACCCAACTAAATGAGCAACCTTTTTTCTCATCCTGCCCTTCACCGGCTGTCTGGTTCCTTGAAGAAACTTTCTCACTTTCTCCTTTCCTCTATTCCTGCCTTGCTGCTATTGCCCACTCATATGGGGAAGTATAATCCTCGTGGTGGGTGACCTGTCATGCTGATCTGCAAAGAGTGTCTGGCTACACAAGAACGTCGTGCCAGAGCAATCTCTTGGTCTCGTGATTCCTTTGGCTGGAACATGAAACAGGGATCAGAGCTGAGCCCACTGATTAGTTCTTAGTCATGTGAGAAGCCTCACTGAACTGAATTGCTGCCACTCACTGTGACACCATGTATTGTCACTTATGCATCCTAAATTAAAAGGCTTATAAAAGGCTTGGCTTGATATGTCTCAGTATGTAACTTAGCACTTTGAAAAAGCTGTAAACGTTTTTATCTGTTCAAAGGGGAAAAATTATGCATGCGGTTGCTTTTTTCCTTCTGCTTATTAGCCTTTACTTTTGATGTCTTTTACTGTTGTTTCTGTATAATAGCTGATTAAGCTAATTTTCCACAGGAACATTAGCACTTCAAGTATACTGTATCTTGTCACAAGAGGTGGCATACTTGAGATGACTTGTGCACAGTGTAGGAAGTCAGTGTAGCAGCAGAGAAGTGGTTAATGCCTCTTGGCCTTGATTACAGTGCAGCTAGCCCAAATCAACTCAGAACATTTGTAGTACAGAAATTGCTACAGCTCGAATCAGCCAGACTTCTGAGAAAAGGATCAGTGTGGCCTTTCTGCTAGATGGGTAGGTTAAGACGACCCACTTTAACTGGATGCCTGATTTAAGTGGAACACTCTTGTTTAATGCAAGCCTCCTTTTATCTTAATGGTATTGGCAGAGCAGCCCATTTGTCTCAATTTCCTTCAAGCAACAGTTCTTAAGCCAAACCTTGAAAGCTGTAAATTCTACTGTACCTCAGCAAAATCATATACCTTGGGCTTATTCAAGTTGCCACACAAGGTGACTAATTTTCTATCTTGTCTCTTCTGTCTGGTATTTGAGTAGAAGTATATTAATAGCATTGATATTTTCACACCTGGAAAACAGGAAAAAAGCTTTTGCTTTTAAGGACAACAACATGTTGTGGTATTAATACCTTGAATGTAACATGATTTGCAAATTCCATGTGCTATCAACATGAAATGTTATCCAGCTTAAATGCCCAAATAGACATAGTACTTTTAACTGCATTAATACATCATTTTTCACTGGTTAAGAATACAAAATGCAATGAAACCCTTAACACTGTTCTTTTTTGATTTTGAGGAAGTTGAGTAATCAACATGCTTACAACAACTTTCAGCTTAGATGATCAACATAGTACAACTTGCTGCTGTTAATTTTCTTATTGATAACTATTCTTTTTATAGCAGAAATAATACTTAAGTAATGTTCTACTGTGAAATGTTTTACTTGCAATGAGATTTTCTGTCATATCCGTTGTGGTGTGTTTTCTGAGCCTGCAGAAGATTTGCTGATAAAGGTCTCCCTTTCAGCATTTCGCTGCCAACGTAGATGCCAGAGGGTGTTTTAACTCATCCCTCAAGAAAACTAGTTCCAGCAAATTCTAGAAATATGAATTAAGTACTTGTTCTTACTATTTTTATGTAATCATTTCTAGAACTTGAATATGTACATCTGTATATAGAGAACTAAGCAGCATAGATAATTGAAGAACTTACTGTTCTGCACTTGCAGGGGTTGCGCACATCCTGTCCGTCAGAAGAAGCTTCTCCTTTTGGTCATTTTGGTCATTTGCACTATTAAATAATTTTCTTACAAGAAAACAACTCTATTCATAAAGGATGTTTGCATGAGAACTTCTTGCTGCACTTCTAGACAAGAGCAAGGACACATGAGTGGCATGGCCACCAGTACCATGGGGGAGCGTCCTGCATTCCCCTCTGTAACAGCGAGCTGGCTGGGGTTATCCTGCGGCTGAGATACTTGTGCAGCATGGCACAGCACGGGCCTGGGCGTGCTCGGGTTAAAACTCTTGTGGAGCACTAACTTCTCAATATGCAACACTCTCATGGTCAGGATCAATGCATTCCACCCCTTGATCCTCTCACAGTTTACCTTTCCCAAAGATACTGTAAGTTACAGATTATATTAATAACATACTGGAAGACATGGTCTGTTGGAGATCACTGACTCCTCAAGTACAGTACCTTCTGCAAGGCTCCCAAGGCACTTGCTCTGCCGTGGCTCAGGTGAGAATTGCTGTATGGAACTTATATTTGGTTATTGCAGATGAAAGCATCCCAGATCTATGCACAGGCTACAGAGTTGTTTCATAACTCTGGAAGCTGGTCTTCTCATACATAGTTCTGTACATCAAGGAAAGTGCAAGTTTCCATCAATATGCAGTTCCCAGCATGATAAGACTGATTCTGAAGAAGATGCCTTTGAGATTTAAAGAGTATTTCCTGACAGAGAAAGGCAGCAAAAGTGTAGATACTGTGCAGAATGTACAGTTCTGTATATAATTTCCTACTTTTTATGGTGAAGGCTTCTCTGAAGTCAGATTCTTTTAAACTGGAGCCAAAACAACATGTTTAGTATTGTCAGTAGTTTCCTTCTCCCCCAGTTTCCAAAAGAAACACAAACCAAAACAACCTGCAATCTTCTTAAAAAGTTTCAGAATTTCTGCACGAAAACTTACAATTCAGAAGCTGTGGCTGAGCTATATAGCATTTCCTGAAAAGGGTGTCCAACCTGCAGACATTGAGGATTGTCTGATGGATATGTCTTGATAGACTGAATTTTGAATACTTATTACCTCTCTGCAAATAAAATTACACCCTATACCTAGTGAGTTCCTTAGGCTTGAAATGAGTTGTGTGGTTGCTATGTTTCTACTCATTAGACAGAAAAGGCTGAAGTATCAGGTAACGATGAATTATGTTCCTTTCTATATATGCCTGCCTCTCTTGATATTCTTTGACTGCATCCATAGATGCGCTGTATTTCTGCTTTGGTACAGCCGTTCAGAGGCATGAGAAATTCCTAGGACAAACTCATCCCTGGATATATCTGGTCCTAGCTCCACTGCAGATTTTTGCCAAGCCTTGCTGCTATTCTTTGCACTGATCTAATTATGAAGCCTTGATTATCTTACTGATTTAGTGGAGCTGTACCCAATTCTGCCAGAGCTGAATTTGGCTCTGCGGCTTGAGATGGAGACAACTGAACAGAGTTCTCCCAGGCTTGGCCAGGAGGTGATTCCCCTTTGATATTGCCACAAAGGTCCCAGTTTGAGTATGCATTGCACCAATACGTAGATTGCACATGAAATGAACTGAGTCAAGCCAAGGTTTTGTAAACTTTACTAGATTGTTAAGTCTGACGTAGCATTTTGCCAGCAGCTGGCAAAAACAACTGCCTTGGAAAAGTGATCAGCTCAGATATCAGCTTTACTTTTAAAAGGTATTTGTATATAAACTGAATACATGAAATATTTTAGTTCAGTTGTTTTTTTTTCATGGAAAGGGTGGGTTTGTCTTGTGTTGCTTTTTCCATAGTATTATGGATTTTACGTAGTTTATCAAGGCAAATATCTTGTGGGTTTTTAAAAATCTAGTTAAGCTGCTAATTTTATTGAACATTTAACAATTTATCACTGGGGTTTAAACAGTTTAATACAGATGGTCACCCACTGATGATACTAAAGCATGAAACATAGATTGCTGCTATTTAGTGACACCATTTATTATCATTTTACAGACAAAATAAGTCCAGGCAAACTAGTTTAGGCCATGCAGTGAAGGGAAAAGGGGAGGCGAGAGAAAGACAGACAGTCTGTTGTACAAGCCAAATTGGCTGTCACTAGTGTGTTCATAAAAATCGACATTTTGTCAACCTATTACTGCAAAAGATGTTTCCAATTTTTGACTAGCTATCTTATATGTCCTGCATTTTGTGACTGTAAACAGCAGACATATGGGTTAGACTTCTGACCAGTCTAAATGTAAGAAGAATGTCTCATACAGGATTGACTCCTACACAGTGTTGATACATAAGAAGGTGAAATGCTTTGTTTATCATAATAAGCTAGCATAGCTGAGGGGTTAATTTATATAAGCTTCTGATGATGCTCACTTTGGCCTATGTCAATGACAAACATAAAAATATCTCCTCCTCGACAGAAGGACTCTGTCAGTTCTTCAGTTGAGCTTAAAGGATGAAGGAGCTTTTATGGCATTACTGTCACTCTCTTAATGCAGATCTCCTTCTTCTCCCTCCACCTCCCCACATAAAAGTATGGAAATGGACAGATGCCAGACTTGCCCACCCCATTCCCTAAGGGAAGACCTGCATGAAGAGTTAAGACACTCCAATGTAGCTACAAGTATCTGTTGAAAATAGGAAAGAAGGAAACTCTTCAAACTTGGAATCATATTCCCGAATCCAACTTGGATAGGGAGAAGGAAGATATACTAGTGGTTCAGGAATGCTTTTCTATGGTGAATTTATTTTATAAATGTAAAAAGCAAAATTTCTCCATTTAGCAAGTAAAAATAGAGCAGAATTATACATTTAATTTTTCTGTCCAAGAGATTCTTAAGGTCTTTTTAATGTAACTAGTTGCACAATATTTGGTTGTAAAATTGTTTTTGAGGGATGTTGAGCACGGTCATTTATGGTGATTTTTTCCCATACTCAAAGAAAGATGGATAAAAATAAAAGTAGCTCTGAAATACACATTTATCCTGATTATAGTACAAGATCCCTAGCAGGAGTAATGATTCAGAAAGACTGAGTGAAGGAACTGACCCTGTGTAGTGGTAAACGTGTAGTCCCAAGCCTTCATTTCACGTGACTATGAAGTATCAACCAATGATACCTGAGTGCCCTCGAAGAGTCCCCCATGCTCATCTTTCTGGTTTTCTCAGGATTTGTGCTTTTCCCCTTTTTTCTAGCCCATGTATAATTTAGATTTTTTTTACGTTCGGAAATGCATTTTGAAGATTTCAGTGAAGATCCTTAGTGTATTTGCAGTACAAATTTCTCTGGCGATCTGGAGGAAATTGAGAAACCCCTGTGACTTTAAAGGAGCAGGGAGCATTTGGAGTTGAGGCTGCTCTGTATTGCTGTTGGCAGGCCTGTTACATGTTTTCCAACTCTTTGGTTTGGCTGTGGTCCAAGTCCATTGTTCTTCATCACAGGGAGTCTTTCCATTACCTTCTACCAGTATTTGATAAGGCTTTTTTAGACAGAATAATTGTGCCTCCTTCCAGCAACTATTACTAGTGTGATAATCCATAGCCACGGAAGTTCAGCTTTGGAAATATGTCACTATACGAATGAGCTTCCTTCAAATTTCAGAGGTGCCTGGAAGAAAAAAATACGCTATCTCTATGCCATCTACTACATCTTTCAGTGAATGTTTAGGTAAAATTTTATTTCAAAAATCAAATATTTCACAGCTAACATAAATTAAATGAAATTTGTATGGCTACCAACAGAGACCACCAATATCTGTTATTGTGTAATCTGTAAAGGAAGGAACCCTATCAAGGGCATAATTATCTGTCGTCTTTAATTAAACAGCAGTACTGTGCAGAAACACAACTGCGAAAAAATAACTCTATAGAGAACCAGTACAGTTTGTATTAGTGTTCTGATGCCTTCACGTGAAACAGTTTTCCAGTCTCGTTAACAGAATGAAAGAGAATAATATCTATTCTGTTGAAGTTACGAAGTTGCATAGTTTTTCTTGAATAGATTAGGCTGTGCATACTATCCACACAGTAGTACTGCGTAGCAGAGTTAATGAAGCTGTTAGCATGATCTGTCATGCCAGAAATGATCCTGAAAATAATTAGAAAGTGACTGTGAATATTTAGATAGGGTACATATTAGATATGCCACATTCTCTTGTAGAAGGTCCAAGTTTGCATTTAAAAATATTCAATGACCTCTAGCAACTGCCAGATGTAAGTCAGAAATACGGACTTTATGAAGTCTGTTACGCTCACAATGTCATCCTATTTTAGTAAAAGGCATGAGCTTCTGTGATACACTGCTTATCAGGTGCATACAGTATTCATTAAAAAAAAACCAAGCAAACAAATATTGTATATTGTCATTGTCATAAGAGAGCAGTCAGCATGTTTTTCCAAATGGATTTGGTAGGTGCATGTCTATCAACTTTTGCATTTTTTATCACGTATGTAAATACTGTGGAAAAAAAATACAAAAACACATTTTAGATGGGAAGTATGTGCATCAGCTAATGGGGATGTGTAGGTTAAACTGAAAAATGAATAAATAATGAAAAGGAAAAATAAGTTGGTATTAAAATAACAAATTTTAATAATGTGTGTTTAGAATGTTGCTTCCATTAATGATGACAAATTACAAGGAGTGTTTTCATTATCTGCAAGTTCACATCACCTTATCTTGATCTGATGGGGAAAAAGGCAAATTGGTGAATATCATTTCATTGTTTTGCCCTAACTGCAGAGGGAAATTGTAGTTAACTTGCTACATGCATCTCAGGATTATATACTTAAAGTTGCTTAGGAATACGTGAAGATTTCAAAAAGCTATTAAATGTGGGTACTTGGGAGTAAAGAATTAATTAGACCATTTCCTATTTAGAAGGTGGACATTAAAAATACATTGAAGGATTAAGCTTTTACATATAGTGAAACAGAGCTTAAATTCACTGAAAGAAATGCTAACTTTCTAGAATTAAATGAAATGTAAGCCACGGCAAAATTCTTGAGGATTGTGAAACTCAGCACTACGGGGTCAATATTGTATTAGTTTTAAATTATTTTAAAATAATTTTTTCTATGGTAAAACAGCATGAAAAAACTAATCTTGCAGGAGGCATACCATTATCAAAATGTAATGCTCAAAGGATTATGATGTGCATACTGGAGAACTGTCTAATGGCGTGGCCAGATGATCACTTTTGATTGCATTAACACTGTTTTTTTTTAGTTACATATCCCTTGTCTAGCTTACAGTAAATGCTCTCTGGCCTTCTGCAGTGTAAGGTTACTTAAAGCAATGCGTAAGGCCCTAGACAGCTGGACAAAACCTGTTAAGGTAATCTTGAAGATCATTACTACGGTCATAAGCAAGTGTCTGCCCCATACATACCTGTCACAACTAGTTAGACACTCAGTTTTGCAGTAGTAGTGTACAAGTAACACAAAGGGTAACTGAGGAGAAAACAGGGTGGTTTTGTGCTTGTGGTCAGAATCCTGCTTCCGGCTCTGTTTTAGTACAAGTGGGTTTTCTACCTGTAGCATATCTCAGTGTTAGGTCCCTTTTGTTAAACAGATACAAAGACACTGCCCTAAAGCACAACAGGACAGTCAGCCCATCAGTTCTTCTCATTCAGATGTCTGATTTTGTTTAATTTAGAGTAGGTGGGTGAAAAACCCTAGAAGAGGGCAATGCCTGAATGCTAAATAGCAACGATAAATACAAAAATACTGATATGTTAATACCTGAATCTGCTCTACTCCTCTTACTGTTCCAAGGAGAGTTTATTCAATGCAAACGGATAATTCCTGAACAATGGATAAGTTATAGGATAAATATGTGGCACTTAAACAAAATTAATTAAAAAGAAGCAAAGGTCATTTTGTGTAGCATCCTACAGGTACAGTGAAAATAAATGCACAGGAAATTAAATCTGTGAGGTGAGTTTAATGTATTATTCATCTACACCTACATTTTTTGGTTTTTATGAAAGCAAAAGAGCACCTCAGTAGCCTAGTAAATGCAGTATAGGCTTTGTACTGAAGTCTCAGACCCTCCAAAATGGAGTTTGTCTTACTTTGAACTTGTCTTTAACTGCCTGGACTTCTGTTACGGTTTGTTTCAGTGTCATAGCAATTTTTCTAACAGTCAAAAGGCTATGCCTAATTTATTTTACTTTTCACAGAATCACAAACTCATGAAGGTTGAAGTGGTCTCTGGAGGTCATCTAGTCCAACCCCCTGCTCAAGCAGGGTCAGTTAGAGCAGGTTGCTTACGACAATGTCCAGTCAAGTTTTGAATATCTGCAAGGATGGAAACTCCACAGCCTCTCCAGGCAATCTGCTCCAATGTTTCACCACTCTTACAGTAAAAAGAAGTTTTGCCTTACATTTAAATGGAATTTCCTGTATTTAATTTTGTTCCCATTGCTCTTGTCTCTTCACTGGATACCTCTGAGAAGAGTCCAGCTCTGACTCTTTAATCCTCTCAGTAGATGTTTATGCACATTGATAAGAACCCCCTCTGAGCTTTCTGTTCTCCAGGCTGGACAGTCCCAGCTGTCTCAGCCTCTCCTTGTATGACAGATGCTTCAGTCCCTTCATCATCTTTTTGGGCCTAGACTCTCTCCAATATTTCCATATCTGTCTTGTACTGGAGAGCTGAGAGCTGGACCCAGCACTTTAGAGGTGACCTTGCCTCTGCTGAGCTGAGGGAAAGGTTCACTGCCCTCAGCCTGCTGGCAATGCTCTTTCTAGTGCAGCCCAGAGGACTGTTTGCTGCCTTTGCTGCAGGGGTGCACTGCTGGCTCATGGTCAGCTTGGTGTCCACCAGGACCCCCAAGTCCTTCTCTGCAGAGCTGCTTTCTAGCTGGTCAGCCCACAGTGTGTACTGGTTCCTGGAGTTTTTCCTCACAAAGTTTGGGACTTTGCATTTCCTTTTGCTTATCTTAGTGTGGTATAGCCATGATTTTTACATAGATAGTATAAGTAAGTAAATATTCTGTGTAGACTGCAATATTATGCTCTATCATGATTACGTAGTGTGGAAGAATACAGTCCTGGTATTATAGCCAACTCCTTTCAAGCAGAGAAATAGGATGCAGTGTAGAGGAGTGAGGAGTGGGCTGGCACTGTAGTTAGCAATGGTCAGTTAAAGAAATACAGATACGAATCAGAGTATAATCAGTTTTAGGACAACAAAGAAAACAAAGACCACCATCCAACATATGTAAAGCATGCCTTGTATCATACATTTGGATGTAATGTCACCTTCCATACCCATGAAGAAAGATCAAGGTGTACAAATGTGTTAACAAATATCAAAAAATGACCCCAACCACATCCTAGAGTGAGGAGGAAGAAGAAATCGTCAACATCATACTCTGCCCAGAGAAGGAGACTTCAGATACTGAGGAGTCACTGTACACCTCCCACCCCACACATCAAAGTGATTAATTTTAGTATCCAGAGGCAATGAAGGACACCAGAATAAAAGCATAGATATTAGGGATGTGCATATAACAAGGAGTTGATTATGACAGACTTTGTGATTGAACAGCAGATGTCACAGCAGATTTGGAAATATCATCCTGCACAATATAACTGATTAAAATAAAAATATCTAATGCCATCCTTGTACTCATACCCCAGTCAAGTCTTTTCTCCTGATGTTCTGCTTACAACAGAACATTTCATTGCAGTCTGCTTTTTCAGAAACAACAGCATAGAAGTGGGATCCCTAAAGAAAAATACTGTGTGAATTAAAAAATCTCTAGTGCTGCCTCCATCCAGACGAAAGGAAAAAATGGTGGTGGCTTTAATATCTAAGAGTATAAAAGCATAAAGAAATTTGCAGAGAGAAGCAAGTAGGATACTGCTGTCTTTGAAGGCACATGAGGCACAAATATCCATTACTTATAATATTCATCACAGTAGAATAAATTATGATGGAGAAACTGGATAGGGGAACCATGAAAATTAAAATATGTCAACTCAAACTGAACAGTAAACATATTCTACATGCTGGAGATAATAAAGAATATGATTCCTTTGTTGTCCTTAAAAAATCTGAAATAAAACAAAGAAAATACACCAGTATATTAAAAAGGTTAAAGGCACGGTTTTTTGGGGGTAACACATGGTAAAGATAGCAATTGAATTATATCAGAGGGTATCCGTTCCATGCAGTGAAATATATTATGCAAAGGCTTTTGACCTTTAAGAAAATATGTTGATGATTTTCCTCTGCATACAGAAAAATGTCAGCATAGTTGTAAATAAATGTCATTAAGTTTGTTTTTCTATTCAGAGTATATCCACAAGGACCAAGATGTGCTGGTATTCAGACACCTGAATGGAGAGCATTTGAACCACTCATTAACCCTCCTAGATCACTTAACTGTTCATACTGTCTCAGAGATGTCAGCCTGTCACATCACCGGAGAAATGGGTTCTTATCAGGTCTATACAAAATGAGGTTGCATATGGTCTTACTACTAAAACTACACACATCACATCTATTCATACCATTTTTTGAAGAACTGCTTTTTCAGGGACCTGAAAAAGTCCACTTTCAGTTTTCTATTTTTTGAAATGTACATGTATGCAAATTAGCAAATGTAGAAACAACACTGTTAGCTTTGATACAGGAATACGTGTCTATATCCTTCACTCTTTAGAGGATGCATTTTCAGTCCAAAAACTCTTGTTTGAATGTTTTCTGTTGCAGAGTATGACCCCATTCTAAGCAATACATTACAGTCCAGTTAATAGAAAGCAATTCCCCTCTATTAACTTAATACCTGGGACATTTCCATGATCCACATTTCTATTTGTTCTCTAGTTGCTTTCACCAAAGGGAGAAGGGAAATCTGTTGCACTTAAGATGCTGGGGAGAGAAGGTAATGGTAGTTCTTAAGGAAGCTGAGCTGCACTCTGTCCTGCCTTTCCAAATATGTCTCTCTTGGTCCAAGCAGGGCAGTCTGAAAATACCTTATTTCAAGAATCTGCTAATGCTTCTATATATTTTCACCATTTTAAATTTTGAAAATATGATTCATTTCATTATTCAGTGATACACTATAGTCAAGTAACGTAAGAACATTTCCTGCCTCCCGAAACAAAGTTGACACTGGTATGCAACTTTTCAACATCTTAAAAATATATTTTCATTCCTTAGTTTTACAGGAGTGTTTCTGAGAGTAAACACGATTGCTTTAGTAATAACAATGAACAGAAATAAACGCCTGTGGGCAACTTAGGTTTCATCAGTATTTTCATACAATTTAATGATGACTGATTGCATAAATTTTGGGAATTGCAGGCACTCAGCATATTTAAACGTTAGGTCACTTATATAGATGTAGGAGTCAAATTTAAGTATCCAAGCTGAAGAAAAATTCATGAGGCTGCTTAGTTACATCTTGCATACTAGCCGGTCCTGGAAAACGGGATGCTCAAATGGTGATCCCGTAGATGCCTACCTCTTGTTTGGAGCTTTGATTCCAGTAACAGTACAGAGATCAATAAACAAAGTCATAAAAGTAAGCGTCTGCAGGATTGTATTCATCATAGAAATCCCCTGAAGTACATCAGATTTTGCCAGGGCTCATAATTCCGCTCCTTTCTGATACATCTCAGTAACTTTCAGCATGCTGCCTTGACATCCTACACTGTTACATTATGAAGCGGCTTAAATATTCCATGAGTTTGTTGGTAGAACTATGTTGGGATTTTTTTTTCTTTAAGAGCTCATTGACACATTTTGTGCTGTATTATTGAGACATTAATAAGGGGCTCAATGATGGAAGACTTCATAATAGCTACTTTGTCACCATTTATAAATCGTTACGTCTTTCAGTGTATGATTCAATATCAATTTAGGTTTTAAATGTGTTATGAAAAAATGTTTTCCTATACCAACCTAATAACCAAACTATTCACTCTACATCAAGAACGCCTTTTCTGTGAACATTATGGCTCTGGAAATCATGCATTTTACCTTTGCTCTCCACTTACATCATGAAGCCTACACAGTTTTGGAGCAGACAAAAACAATAGAAATATGCAGTCCAGGAATATTTTCCTTTCACAACTCTAAGGGAATCAAAATCACTAGGCAGTGTGATGTAGTAATAATAGATGTTGCTTGCAGGATAAGGAAGCGGAAGTGGAAAGAATGAGAAGTTGATTAGATCCTGCAGGACAATCTGTCGCATGTACACATGTGCTTATAAATGTGTGTGTGTTTGTGCATATGTACATGCATACACATATGCAGCTGTGGGTGAAATGTATTAGTATTATCTGCAAAAACACTCAAAAATACATCAGTAATTTGTGGGTCTTTCTGAAACTTCTGCATTTTAATGAATGCTGTTATAAATATGCTTAATTCTAAAACGTACAGTACTTAGTATGACTTGTAAAAAAAGATTCAGTGATGTGTCACTATCTTTTTCTTTAAGGGGTGTAAGATTTTGGTCTTTGTATGTCATTTGGTTGTCCTGATGTCAATTATTTATGTCAGCTTAAAAATCTAGTTTAGAAATATTGCTAACTGACGTTACTTAGTGACATTGACAATGGTTCTGACAACTTGTACACAGCAAACCTCGTTTTAAAAATAACTTAGTCTGTATTTTTCAGGGTTTAAATTAGTGGTTGATAAGGAATCCTTAAAGGTTTTTAGAGTTTGGATTTGGATAAATGTCAGAAAGTCAAGCTTAGCTGAATTCTTTGGTGTACAACCAGAAGAAGAAAACTTCAGAGAATTTGCCTTAATGAATGTAGTGTGACTATCCATGCAGAGCAGATTGGATCAGTAAAGTTCAGTGCTGTGTTCCTCAATATTTTGACTTAGAGAATTTCGGGTACACAGTGGAAAAATTTTAAGAAGGGAGTAACCTTGAAGATTTATGAGAGTATTACATTTTATCCTTCCTTTCAGTCTTCAGAGCGCAAAGGTCCCACTTCAGAACATGACAAATCAATCTGCTGGTTAGAAATAATTCCAAAGTGTTCAGTGGAGCTGAACCTCCACACAGGACTGCTGGTGAGGAGCAAGTCCTGCCATTCTCTGCCCAGTTACAAAACTGCACTGTACTCATACAGGAGAGATGTTGGCTGTGATAGCTTACATTTTTGACCTGGTTCAGATTTTATTTTATAAGATGCTTGTTTGTGAAAAAAAAAACAGTTCATAAAAATCAAGACCTTTCTCAAGAAAAGGTCAGTTTTAACAACTGTCACCCTTTAGGAAAAAGTATCAAAAAATATAGAAATTGCTCTTGTCTCACTATGGCATCCTTAAAATAAATATAAAATAATTACCTGCTCCGAATTTAATTTTGAAATTCAAGTGATTGATTGGCTAATAAAATATGAACATTTTCAAATTAGCTGAGTGTTTTCCTGTTGGACACAGAATTTTGTTTTATTCTTAGTTCTCAGAAGTGTCACATTTTTACTAGTCTCTGTTGTACAGGCTTTCCCTTTTTAAATTTCCCAAATATCTTTGTAATTTTTCAGCTATATTACAGCTGGAAAGATCCAAGTTTGGTAAAATATCAGGCACAGAAAATAGGATACCTGTCTTGAGATGTGGCTTATCAAGCATACTTAATTCCCTTTTTGGTACTGGGTAAAATCTCTTTTATACCAGGTCATAAACAGTAATCAGTGTTGTTCAGTTTTGCATTTAATTACTGTTCGGTAGGGCATGTGTAATATCTGTGATGGATTTTTGTTCTTTCTCTGTACTCTGAGATCTAAAACAAAGGAAGAGATCTTGAACGTTTTTAGGAATAGTTCTGATTTTTCATAATTTCATTTTAAAGCATTTGGTATAGAAAGCAGGGTTAGGGAAAGGGATCCTGAGTTAAGAGTGGAAAATAAGGAAGCTTCTTTCTCCAGTCCAAGACAAAATTATTTTAGTCTTAGACCCAACTGGAAGAAACTAAAAACTATCACACAGATGAGTTTAACCCTTGCACCAGAGGAGAATAGTGTGGTGTTGTGATTTAACCGCCAAAACCAGGATATATGGCAACTTGAATCATAACCTTGAGCTTTAAGTAGCTTTTCAAATCTCTTGAAATAGGAGCACAAGGATCGTTGAAGATGAAGCGTAAATCCTGGAACTTGATTGAAAGTGGAGGTGATGGTTGAAAAGATGTCTGATACCGTACTCTCCTGTGGCAGAAAGTGCAGAAAGCTTCATCCTAAGGAATGTATCATGGCTGTAGACTAATGAAGAAATTATGAAAGCATGAATAATGAAAAGTAAAAGAGGAGGCTCGTAGCACATAGCTCATTTTATCAAGACCACACTTCAAGAAATTATTTCACAAAAACTCATGAGTAAGAGAGGCTGACACAAGACTGTCAAAGAATTTGATGGTTATCAGCTACAAACTCAAACTACTGTTTTGAGCAATCTTTCTGTTTTCATTATCTGTGACACTTTATAACTTATGAAGAGAAACAGAAAAGATAAGAGAATGAAGGATCTGGGGTATGTTTTGGGGGTTATAACTTTTTAATAAAAATAACATTGACAAAAAATCTGTAAAGGAACCATTCAGGCTCCTGCATCCATTCAGGATGCACAACCATCTGTTGTGCAGCCGAACCAACATTACTGATTCTTGGAGACCTTTAGATTTTATTCTCTCTAATGCATTTAATACTATTCTACAGCTGTCTAAGAGTAAAAGGGCTATAAGGACTGGAAGGAGCTGACAAGTGCAGACAGGAATGTGCAACAGTGAAATTTGCTGATTAGAAAACACTTTTCCACACTGAGAACAATGTGATATTATGTACTTTCAAAATGTCAAAATAGAAGTTCTTGCAGCTGAGTGCTAGATGCAATTTTGTAAGAATAGGCTCAAATGGAATGAAGTCTTCTTGTAAGTCATGCTTGTACAACTAGATAAATGCTCTTGGTATTTTGATTTTCATTTATTTTGCACGAGGGAGGAAAGAGGACATTTAAGAAATTTTTATCTTTATTGTATGAGGGTTTTTTCCCTCAAAACCTTTTAGTCTGCCACTGTATACCTGCTTACTCTAGCATAAATTTGTGAACAGAAATGGTTTGGAAAATGAGTGCAGTATTAGATTAATACTGAAAACTTAAAATCACAGATTTAATAGAAGAACTTCTCCTTTAAATACTAACTACTTAATATGTTTGACTTGGTAAATACCACTTAACCACAAATTAAGTGCACATTCCCACACATTAGTTGTTAATTATGGTTAATATAGTAGACTCAAAAGTAATTACTTTCAACAGGACTACAGGTTGTAGAAGACGAAAATGATCAAGTATTTACATGTAACGGTGCATTCTGTGTTAATCTTCTTCCACTACCTACTACTTAAATTGTAAATAAATGATCAATGATTTCCATGCAAGAAAGGACTAATTCAATATCCTTCCCCTATAAAAGAAGCATTATAGATTTGTTTGGTTACAAATTCACTAAACAGAAAAATTAAGAAGGCAAATGATGCATACAGCTAAATTAAAATGAACTGTGGGAAAATCATTAAAAGTTAATGTGCCTTAAATTTCATTCTAAGTTATTTACCCCTCATGGTAGTTTTATTGCTAATTCAGGAAAACAAACAGATTAACCAGGAAGAATACAGGCTTTATGTTACCTTAAATGACACAATGATATAAAAGAAGCAGCATTCAAACATGCTCTGTTATTGGGAGTTAGTATCAAGGCGTGATACAATATCAAGACATTATGACAAATTCTCAGAATACATGAAAGGGCAATTGCATGTGAATTACAATGTGGAGATGCACTGTCACTTTGATTGACTTGTTTTGTTTTTATTTGCTGTACCTTAGAATTTTACTAGGAAATGCAAGATTGAAGAAGCAGATTTTGCTATTGGAAGCAGCTGTATGGATGGGTTCTACAATCCAAGACTGATACTCAGAAGCACTGCTTACTTTGATGAAAAGTTTCAACATTTCAGTGGATAAATTCTTTGCATTAGAGACACAATACTAACAAATGACATGTTGACACTTGGAACCCGTTAGTCTTCTTTCCAAACTTGAAGGGCAGGGGCCATTGCTTGCAAGATAATGCAGCTCAGCCAAGTTGCAGGAATGGGCAGAGTAGAAGCAGTGCGGAGACAGAATAATTATCAGTGTGGAATAACAGGAGTGGAAACTAGAGCTAGTGTCCATAATTGGAATTAAGGAGGAAGTGCCAATGACATCATGCATCCATTACCTTGACATAAATTGTCGGCATTGTCATGGCATTCCTATTGCACTTACATATTTTAGAAGTGGCAATAAGAAGGAAAATAGCATTTGCCATTTAATGATGTCTAAGGTGAATGTCTAAAGTGGCCTGTTTACATGTGACCTTAGAAAAGCAGGATGGGATTCTGGGCAGCTTCCTCATGATTGAGGAGAATTTTTTGGTCATTTCAATCCTGCGGGGAAACAGGAATTTTACTCAATATGTCAGGTCCCAAAGCTCATGTTTTCATCGTTGTAGATTATCCCCATTTCAGTCTATTCAGTCAACCATATTTTGCACCTGAAGTTAAGAATAGGAACCCAAATTGGAATTGTTACTAAACATGGGGAGGCCTTGAAACACAGGTTTTCAAAGTCACCCTGTATTTCCCATCCACGCCCCTAAAAAGTTTTGCTCCATGAAGACAAGCAGAAGGGAAGTACCAAGCAGTTGTCTTCAGTGTCCTTGATTTCCTTCCTATGGAAATTTTTCAAATCTTAAAATTCCAGAAAGTTTCATCTTCTCAACAAATAATCAGGGGAGATTTTTGGGTTATGAATACTTGTTGAAAAAAAAATAATTAGACAGTAAGCACACTTGCCTAAATATTACTTGACCTAAGGATGATGGCTAAGGCAGAACCATTTACAAAAAATAACAGCTCTGTAAATATAGCCTCGCTTTTGAATAAGAAATGCTTTCTAGATACTTCTTTGATTTTCTTAGAATGCATTTATTTATAATTTGATAATTTGGATTAAAATTATTTAGGTTACCGGCTCATGACAGAAGTTTTAGGTCACATACTCTGTTGATGCACCTTGTATGTTCAAGGACCTAACCTGTATGTTGTTGCTTCTGATGCCTGAGTAGATGCCTTAAATATTTTCAGTAATTAAAAAGTGCGTATCTTATGCCAACATCTGAAGAGATGATTGGATTTTCAAGTGCAGTATGAATACTAGCAGCAGCACACACATTTTCAAATATTTATTGTAAAACTTCATAGTCATAGCCACCAGCTTCTGTTTTTGTTTTGAACATATTTACAAATGATTTTTTAAATAATTTTATTGAACTTTGGGGAAAATAATAAATTGTGGAAACACTACAGATGCAGTGTTCATTCAGAGCCTGAATGGCCATGACAAAATGGCTGTGTCCTGCTATATATACCTGTATGAGGTTTATAATCAATTCTAGTTTCAGGAATCTTATTTATGCAGTATCCTCTTATGTATTTATCTTATTTGCAGGCATAATATGTAAAAGTTCCAAACACTTTTTCTTGATTTCTCTACATACATTCGAGCTTGATAATATTTTGTTTCTTCTTGATGTAGTCTGGATATTTAATAAGGTACCAGGAACCTTTTCTTTTAAAGAAAATATTTTGGTTTTCAGACATTAAAGAGAGAGTGTTGGAAGCTGGCACTGATTTTTAATACTCATGCCTGGCAGGAATATCATCCTGCCTGGAGACATGGAAGGACCAGTACACTCAATACATTAAGTAGCTCTGGCCAGTCTGTTTGAGAGTGCTGACGACTTTTTGCTCTTCTGCCTCAGAGGGCAGTACTTTTCCTTTTCCTCAGAAAATTTAGCTACTGCTGTGAAAGGATGATGTGAAACAATATACACTAAAACCCCACAAGAATTCATGGCCTACCTGGATTGTTTGCCTTTACTCCATACTCCATAGTCATCAGAAACCATCTTTCATTCACAGTTGGCAAGGAAGTGATGGTGCCCCCTGATGCTACACTGTTTGATTCATTAGTTCCCTGATGAGTATTTAACCTAAACCGAGACTGCAGGCTTTCGTATAATGTTTACAATAGCAGTAATGGAGAAACTAATTTTTTGTTAATATCATCCTTCCTTGGCATTATTGACCACTACTTCAGTAAAACTCATGGAGAGAAAGCAGAGATTTCTCAGCGAATTGGCATTTGAAATCGGAATTTCCCTCCTTGAGGAGAATAGAATTGCTGTCAGCTTTTTTATTGTCTCACTAAACTGTCAGTGCTCACTTCTTTCATTTGATAGTTTCATATAATCATATAGTAATTTCGGTTGGAAAAACCCGCTGAAGGTCATCTGGTCTAAACCCCCTCTCAGAGCCTTGAGAACTCTGAGGTTGAATCAGATTGTTTGACAAGTTAAACTTTGAAAATTGCCACAGAAGGAGATTTGATAACCTCTTTGGGCAATCTGTTCCAGTGGTTGTCGATCCGCATGGTGATTTTTTTCCTAATCATCCCTGTTCTAACACTTCCCTGTGTTGGAACTTCTGTATGTGGCCCATAGGTCTTGCAATGTGGATGTCAAATAAAACCCTGTCTGTTTATTTTGAATAAAGGTTGTCTTGCTTCTCGGGAAAGCGAGAAAATTTTAGTTTAAAAATGACTTCTACATTATTTCGTACTGTGATAGTGATTTCAAAGATAATAGTGGGAAGAAATACACTACTGTGACCTCATAGCTACTTTTGACAGATATCTGAACTTTCTAATGTCCTACAAGTCTGTAGGTGTCTTCACTGATATAAAAACAATGCCTGTATCAAAATATAGACCAGCTGGTATTTCTCATCTAATTACAGTACACTGAATCAGTCATATGTAAGTTTTTGTAAAGAAACCTTTTAGCAAGGGATTTGCCACACCACAGGTAATGTTTATGTGTTTTTTGCTATTTTATTAATTTTATTCTTCATATAAATATACCTAACAAGGAGTAAAACTTCTCAGTTCTTTCTCTATCAGCTATCTCACTGAATCATTCAAACTGACATGTATTGATTGATTTTGTAGTTGTGGCAACACGAACATTTTTATTTGTCCATCTATCCAGTACTGTCTCTTTTACTGCTGCAGAATTACTACGCGACCTTTGAGTGTACTAGGAAAAATGACTGCCCGCTCTGGGTTGATGTGAATTGTTGCTATTGAAACACTCTGCTCTCAGCTGTGAAAATATTATCACAGCCATCAAGCTTTTTTGAATGTTGATGTGGTATACACAATGCTTGATACCTCTCAGAAAAAAACAGAAGACCCTTTGTGAAATATTTATACCTGAGTTGTTCTTTCCTGAGTCTGCATAAGTTCAAGAGATTCATTGAGTCATACTGACCCCTCCAAGGAATGATAATAAACGAAGTCACTTCTTCCATACCAGAGAACTGGGAAAGTCGTCAGACATGACTCTCTAATTACAGACTCTGATGCGGTGCCATCAAATCAGATTCTTCTGACACCTGTTTTCTTTCATTCATCAAATGAAATATACAGAAAACATACAATCTAGTAAAAATTTAAAATAGTATTAGTTCCTCTTCATTGATCAAAACAGTACCAATTGTTGTCTTTCTAAAACACAAATGGTTTTACGCTTCAGTTTTATCAGAGATTTTTCATGTTTTGCTTCACAGTTTCCCAGCCTACCACATTTCCTCAGCTATGTTTTTGCTTTCTAACACTGAAAGGCTGTTTTAACTTGCAGGAAAGATATTCCCTGTCCCTATTTGCCACTATTAATGTCACTTTTTCCTATCATGTAATCCTCCGTGTTAATTCATTGATGAATACCAATTGTTGTCTTTTTAAAACTCTTTAAAATTAAAACACGCTTCAGTTTTATCAGAGATTTTTCATGTTTTGCTTCACAGTTTCCCAGCCTACCACATTTCCTCAGCTATGTTTTTGCTTTCTAACACTGAAAGGCTGTTTTAACTTGCAGGAAAGATATTCCCTGTCCCTATTTGCCACTATTAATGTCACTTTTTCCTATCATGTAATCCTCCGTGTTAAATGTTTCACTTTACTCTTTCATTGCATTTCTTACTAAAGTCTGTGAAGAACTTTTCAATTTGAAGCCCATTTGCACGTTTATATCAAAACTAAGAAGTTGAAAACATTATGTAAAAAAGGACTTGTTTGTGCTTTGTGATGATGTATCACCACAGAATTGGTTTATTTTCAACCACAGATGGAAGTAGGAGATGAGCTTTGTCTGAAAATGTTTTCCATTGGAAGGATAGTACAGGTTGGAAATTGGAAAGGTACTTGGATTTAGATCTGGTTTATATTTGCAAATTTGACTTGCTGAGCACTGCACATTTTTTCATGTTTCCATCTTGGTGTCCCCATCTATATAGGAGAGAGAACATTTTAACCCTTGTCAGAGATGCTTGGATAAAGTGTTATCCTGGTATATTCTGAGAGCAGTAAGAATAACATCATAGAACCATAGCAGAAAAGATAGAATTGTTAGAATTTAGCATTTATTTATAATGATAGTTCATTGCTAAAATTAATGTATTTTGAATATTCATGCCAGAGTTTCATGTCATTTTTCATATTTAAACAAATGGCATGAATTTATGAAGCTTTATGTAAAGGTGAACAAACATAATGCATGGCAGAAGTATATTTAAATTGGTATGCTGTATACTTAGTGCTTGTCTAGTGAAAGTAGAGTCAGCATATCATATGGAAATATCTTTAAAACCTTTTAGGCAAATATTATTAATTGTAATTTAAATAGTTACCTGTACGCACTTTTTGCACCTGCAGGGAAATAAATAAAATAGTAATAATTCTATTTGAAATTTCAGAATAAAGCAGAAAATTAACAAGATTATAATGAAGAAAATTATTTGGAATCCATTACATCTTCAAAACCAAATGCTTTCTCTTTCAGTGTCAGAAGTGGTGCTTTTGCAATTGCAGTAGAATGAGGTAGATAAGATAGATAGCCAAATTTATTTTTTCTTCAACTTTCCCAAAAAAATATATAGATGCTTACCAGTCACAGATGTTACAGGCAGAAATAGCACATGAACTGTCAGGCTATTTAATACAGAACATGATTGCTGTTCACTTTTCTAATAACTCAGTGTTGTTACCTCCCTTTTGAGTATAAGTAGAGCATTAAATCGCTTCCATTTTTATGAGTATCACATCAAAATACCAACAGTAGTATTCTGTCTGACTCCAAGCCTTTTGATATCTGATTTTTCCAAAGCTGCTTCAATTCTTTGTTTAGAAACCTGTTGCCAACCAAATTTTTAGAACCTTTTTATCTCTGATTATATCATACTTCTTCCTAAAAGACATGTTTTTCATACTACTTTTAACATTTCATATCTCTTAGAAGAGACAGTTTTTACATTGCTGCAACATAAGGCAACAATTATTTTTTGCTGCAGTTCTGTTCAATTCGTCACAAAGACTTATCCACCTCAGTGTACAGTAATTGCTCACGTTGGTTTTTTAGTGTGTTCTGCACTTTCTCAAGATTCCAAGAAAAGACATTATAAATCAAAGCTTTGCATAGAGGTTTTGTTGGTGGTTTGGCTTCTTTTTTTTCTATTTTTAGACAACGTTTATGTTGCATCACTCTTTTTTACATACCCTTACTCATTTTTCTAAAATAAGTGAATAGGCAACATATTCCCAGGTGTTTGGTGTGTATTTTACTGTATTCTTCCTCTAAGAAAATGGCTGTGTTGTAACCACTTTCTAAAAAACGGGTAAATCCTTTCTAGCGGTGCCAGTCCCACCACAAATATGAAATAGGTCCTGCATCACTTTGTGAAAGATTTGAGTGTGGCGAAGAATTGTATAGTAATTCTCTTTGGGTCTTGCATTGTTTGTAAAAACTGTTTTTAAATGAGTGAGACAGAATGAAGGATTGAACATGTGAGCATGTATTTTTTCATTAAGAGTCCTCATATATACTAACAAATCACTCTTGAGAGGTGCACAGTTTTTGTAGGACCTTTTATTATTCCAGAATGGGTCTTTCTTAGAAAAGGGTTCTAACACATAACCTCTTAGAAACCATGGTAATTATGTCTACATTGGCCGATTTCACCGTGGTAATTGCTGGAGTGTATTCATTGATTACAGTCCATCCAACTTCAGAGTTTCCTTAGGAGCTTAAGAAAATTGTCATGTTTGCAAGTAGTTGTTATTTCTCATTTATGATAGTCAGTTATTAATGGTGGTCATTTTGGACCAACCTGTGACGTGAGCAAATATTTCTTTCTGAAAGGAAATAGCTAACTTGTAAAAAAACTGGAATGAGAGGCCTTCATTCCCTGTGCAGGAACTTGGCTAAAAGACTTTTTCTTCCCACTTATAATTTAATCCAGTTTCCACGATGTGTCTCTTAGTTTGTTTTGCTGTAGTATTTAATTTTATGTGACTGGCAGACTTATTTTTCAAGTTATTTGCTTTTCTAGGTACTTCGTATTATGGTAGCATAAATCTTTAAATCTTAGCTACTTGCCACTATCATTCTTTCACATTTTTATCCACAAAAATTTTATTGCTCTCTTCTCTTCTTGTGACTACCTTTTATAACCCATTTTAAGTTCAGACATTTTCCTGATGTCTTACATTATGTGGCCCCCTGCTGTCTTGTAATACCGCAAGATACGTAAGGTAATCACTACAAAATGTGCAGTAACACTTAATAGCAATCAAAAGAGAATCAATGTATGTATTTTTGCTTTGAGATGTCGAGCTTGTTTTTCTTTTGTTTGTTTTGTGAGGGAATTTATTAGAAACATATATACATTTATTGATTCAACTCCTAAGGCTAGGCATAAGATGATGAATAATAAAGCCTGAATAAGGAAAATCACTAAATTGTTAAGAGGAGAGTTAAGAAGGTCAAGCAGGCAGAAAACCTGTTGTAGGGATTTCATCATAAGTGTAGGTGTCTCTGCTGCTTTTAATTAGAACCAGTATTTTGGGCTTCTGCTCCTTCTGTCTTGTGTAACAGCAACCCTCATCAGAGTAATTTGACTGATATTCTTACTGGCCTTTGCTGCCCTGCTATAATAAATGTTCGCTTGTGTGAGACACTGAGGTAAGTCATTTGCTGTTCTATGCCTGCATAGCAGTGTGTTAGCTAAAAATGATACTTAGCAAAACATTAGCAGCTTCATTACCTCCTTACAGGGATTAACCTTATGCTGCATTGGAAAGATTTTGTATTTTTCCTTTGTATTTTAGAGTCAATGGTAAAATCAGAACACATTTAAACACAGTGATTCTCTCAATTTTTTTTCAGTACATGAGAACATCATTGCTGTTAACACATCACTGTCCTCCTTTTTTCCTACTGAGGGCGTAAAACTACCCTTTTCAAGTACATTTACCCTGTCCTACAGATTTACTATTCCCACAGAATTAGATCATTGTATCAAGTAAAGCACTTCAATAATAACCTTTTTTAAATAGGTCAACTTTAGACTTATTTTTCCGCAGGCGTGAAGAGGAGGTATAAATGATGCTAGATCTTCAACACTGATAGCCTGTAGCTGCTTAAAATTAATTGCAAGTTTAACAGATATTCTAAGTTTTATGCATAAAATTGACAAGAGTAATAAAAAATGGAACGTTAAACTTTAACGTTTAGCACTAAATTGCATCTCAGGAGATTAAAAAGATATATAGATATTTGTATTTATGAACAGTAGGATACTAGGAAATTCAGAAGGTGGCAGAAAATGGATAGCCTGAAAGTAATTATAACCAAATGCAATTTTTTTCAAATTCAGAAACCCAAAGGAAAACAAGATATGTGGGGATTAGAGGAAATGCTGAAGGTGAACAAGGTTCAGAGTCTTCAGGTGGTAGAGCCAGAAGCAGTATTTGCTTAGGGCAGTCATTCTGACCATGTATCTCCAAAGTAGTCTGAAGTTTGGTAAATGAGAAGGGAAAATGAATGATCCTTTACATCAGATTACAGCCCAATTCTGCAGCTATGGTAATTCCCACAGAATTCTGTTGTAATTCTGGTTCCATCTATAAGAGCTCACAGAATCCCTGATAGCACTTGCAATGGGATTTTAGTCTTTGTGCTCCATTTTGTGTTATGTGTTTATACTGACTGTGTTTGGTACACCTGTAGAAAGCCTGTTATGCCTCACATGCTACCTTTCCAAAAACAGAGATAAGGAAGGGGAGAAAACTTTTTAGAAAACCGGGGATGGTGTATAGGTTGTTATCATGATCTTAATTATTTTTTTCTTAGCTTAGAATTTGGGAATATGCTTATTTATGTTATTTAGGAATACAAAGTATCTGGTACCTACATGTAATTTATAAATAATTACTAGAACTTCAGTAAGCTGCTCATTAGAGGTTAGTGATGGAAAACAAGGTTTAGAATGCTGCTGCTTGTCCTTTTGTGATTGCAGTGAAAAGTGTGGCTAACTAATTTGACAAATGTCACTGAACCACTGCTCCAAATGCAAGTGAAATTGAAGCAAAAAAACCCCCATACATTAAGGTTCAAAGTAAGATTACTGCTATGTCATTTCCAGAGGTTGAAGTTTTGTGGTTTGTAACCACAAAAGAGAGGAATTTCTCTCACTGTTTAGTAGCACTGCACTTCACATCTGACTGCCCTTGAGTGCTCTAAGACTTCAGTGATTGAGAAATTCAGTTGTCCACTTTCTGTAGAAATTACCATCATTTCATTGCTAACAGTGCCATATAATTGTAACCAAATGCTGGAAAACAATCTATAGGGAAATAAGCATCCACTAAAGAAGACTACTTGCTTCTACCTAGTTGTGAATAAAATAAACCATTATCTGATATTCCTGCAACCAACTGGTGTTTAAAAATGAACATTTATATCTTCATCAGGGCACAGTAAGATTTTCTGTGTAGAATTGCACTCTTGGAATAGTAGTTGAGAACACTGCTAGCCTTTTAGCAAATGACGTGACACAAGAATGGCCTAAAATTTAGAAACTTCTTGGAAATAAGTGCTAGTATTTTTAAGAATAAGTGTGTTTTCCATTCTGCCACACTGGAATAAGTGTCAATACCTTAGCATATTACCTCTATCTGCTGTAAACTAATCTTATTTTAAATCACCACCTTTAATACTTTAATCTTTTCTACTCTTTTGGGAATTCCACATCCCAATATCCACTAATACAGTCACCAGCTAGTAAGTGGCATCCATTGCTATGTGTTTCATATACTCCATTCGTTGTACTCCATGCTCATAAAATGTCTGTCTTGTGTCAGGGTTTAAATAGGAATTTTACTTATTATATCTATAAGATACCAACCTGTGTGATCAACGGAAAAAAAACTGGAAAAAGTAGGTTTTCTTAAGGTATTTATATAATATCATGCTGGTTTTGTTTTCATAGTAGGTGGAAAAAAAAGAGTTTGGCTATCAATCAACTGTATGAACATTTTTATTATTACTTTAATCAGTATTTTACACAAATCTAGCTCTTTTTGACTTTTTATAATTGCTAGTGCAAAACCTTATAGGTTCTGTTTACAGAACTTACACAGACTTCGTTTCAACTGCAAGCTGTTTCTACTTGGCTTGTTAGGCTGTTTTTCGTATCTGAACCTCATCTGTAGTTGTATTATCCTTGTATTGTATTTTGTATTGTCCTTGACTTTATTCATTACTGTCTTTACTCTTGGAGACGACATTACCTTGCAACAGCATATAAGTCAGCATCTAATTTGGCCCAATGAATATGTAAAGGAGCTTAAAAGACAGTGTTAAACGGACCATGACAATGGTTCTGGTTCAGCCTCTGTGGACTTTGCCACAGATGTTTCTATGTTCAAAGTGAGATAAGAAAATCCAGTACTTGTTCTGAGAAATGATTGATATGCTTTCCTGATTACCTGAGAGAGTGGTAGAAACAGAGCTGAACATGGTAATAAACACAGAGAACTTGTTAAAGAATTTGTTTTGCATTTCACTGTGCAATTCAGAGGATAAGAAGGGAAGGAGAGCAAGGAGATCTAATTAAAGTTAAGTTATTAGATATAAGGAATAGTAAATAAAACTGAGGTTTACTGAGGATGCTAGGTGACTGAGAAATTATTATTATCATTTCCAGATGCATACTCCAGGTGGATCCACATGGTTCTAAACACATATCTAGACAGACATGCCAAGTTGAGAGACACCCTGGTTAGTATAGTGGTAGATGTTGGTCTTCTCTGAAGGCCAAAACTGCTTAACAGTATTTCCTTGTCATTTCCTTCCTCTCCAATATTCCTTGGAGATATGAGGAACTCTGTGTGCTTAAAGCAACCTAACTGGTAGAAGAGACACTCTTCTTACATGCTTGAAATATGTGTTCTTTAGAAACTTCAGTCTAGCATTTGGAGAGCCCATAGTACTTTCTTGTCTGATGCTTCTGAAAGAACTGGGAGGGCTACTCTGTTGTGAAGTCAGTAACAGCAAATAGAATTACTCCTGGATATTGTAGGGCTTGCATGGAGAAATAGTTTTCATCTCTCTGCAGCCCTTTGCATCAGCTTTTGACATCTTCAGATCCAACTAGATGCTTTGCAGTTCCAAAATGAGGTAGATGAGGAGGAAATGCATGGCTGTTCGTAAGTGGCACACTGTGAATGTGGATCTTTCTCTTAACTCCTTTCTTTTGAGTTCCCGTTCTTGTGACATTGTCTTGTCCCTTGTAATTCATCCCCTCTCTTTAATTATTCACCCTTCATTAATACATATTTCTATGGCCGGCAAGAGAGAGACAAGAGAATTGATTGGCATGACACCCCTGAGGCATTTAAACCAGTCTGTTGCCTCCAGACTGGCAGCCTGTCATAAGCTTAATGTTTCATGCATGGAGAACATAATAGTACTGTAAAAACAGCACCAAAGTTCATCTGTTGGCAGAAGCACAGTTTTGCTAAGACTCCTCTAAAGATCAAGTGGAAAGCTCTCTGGGAAGGTAAAACTGACACAATAATGATAAATTTAAATTAAATCCACTGTTCTCCAGGAATAATGAGAAAGCAGAACATAACAAAAAACTTCTGGGGAAGGAAGATTACACAAGAAGAGTACAGAAAATATAAATATTTCTCCCAACCTTAAGTTGGTAGTAGAGGATTGTATAAAATAAGACCTGTAAAATATCATTCAGCTAGATGATACTAAGAGGTTCTGCATCTAAATACCATAATTTAAGACCAATGTGTACCTTGGGAATATAAAATTATTGACTGTTAGATGTATATTTGATCATTGGCAAGAAGTGCAGCATGACCTAGTGAGATGAGCCTACAGGGATCCATTGTTGTTTCTCAATATAGGATCTCCAGCGAC
>NW_010549726.1:69358-83212 GCF_000687285.1 Phaethon lepturus
CTTTCCCTCAGGCTAAAATGTAAGTGAGGGTCTGAGCCTTACAAAGTTGCAATAAGGCAGTGTGGTACGTAGTGTTGAGTTGACCTCTGTGACTTGGTGTTCAGTGGTCTACACCTGTTACAATACAAGGGCCGTCACTGACACTTTACATATTCGGAGGATAACCCTCAGAGGAAGAAAAGGATGTGTAACATCTTTGTAAATGTAGTCACTCAGTGTTTATAGCGCTGACACATACTGAAACCTGAAGGCTAATCTGCTGTCAGCAGAAGTGTTGTGGTTTAACCCCAGCCGGTAACTAAGGACCACGCAGCCACTCACTCAGGCCCCCATGGTGGGACAGGGGAGAGAATCAGAAGAGTAAAAGTGAGAAAACTCATGGGTTGAAATTAAGACAGTTTAACAGGTAAAGCAAAAGCCGCGCATGCAAGCAAAACGAAACAAGGAATTCATTCACCACTGCCATGTTCAGGCAAGTGTTCAGCCACCTCCAGGGAAGCAGGGCTCCATTACAAATAACAATTACTTGGGAAGACAGACGCCATAACCCCGAACACCCCCTCTACCCTTTCCTTCTTCTTCGTCCCAGCTTTAGATGTGGAGCATGACGTCATATGGTAGGAAATACCCCTTTGGCCAGCCTGGGTCAGCTGTCCTGGCTGTGTCCTCTCCCAGCTCCCCATGCACCCCCAGCCTCCTTGCTGGCAGGCCAGCATGAGAAGCTGGACTGTTCTTGACTGCTTAGCAACTACTGAAAACATCAGCACGTTATCAACATATTCTCATCCCAAATCCAAAATATAGCCTCACACCAGCTTCTGTGAAGAAAATTAACTGTATCCCAGCTGAAACCAGGACAAGAAGAAACACTGGGGCAAGTCATCCAGCCTGTTTTCAACATCTACTTCAGGGTGAGATGAATGTTGTCCTGGAATTTTCTGTTTCTGTCCCTGTATAAAGGCAGTGGGGATAGCTGGCTTAGATATGGTCAACTCCAGATGGATTGCACCCACTGTGATTTGAATACAACTCAATTGCCCATACCAGAAACCACAAATTATTCTAGGATCATGGGGTACTACCAGAATAAGTTTGATTAGAGACTTAGTAAGAGCAAACTTCATGTGGACCCCTGGACCAATAAAATAGCCCAATTTGTTTTGTGAGATTTGGAGACATTATCCAGATTTATCATGATGCCATCCGAACATGCTAAGCTCTTTACATCACTGCAAATCATCTAACTCTCTCTGAAGTTTTTTTTTACCAGTAGTTGGACAACTCGCAGGTTTCTGCTATACAGTTAGGGTACTAAGACGTTTGAATGTAAACTGTTATCACTGAAGTCCAGAGAAACCAGTACTGAGAATCAGATAGAGTAAGCATATAAAAGAATACTGTGTTAAGGCTACCTGGTGCCACTCAGTTCTCAAAGCCATTTTTACCCTTTTTTTTATAAGGTTAAGATCAAATCATGTGTCCACAGTAATTATGCCTGTTCTTGTATACATTCTTGATGTAGCACTTTCTGTTTATGTTTTTCTCACCTTTTCTTTAAGCATTTTCTGAGTTTGCAAGACAATCGTTTTGCTCACTTGGCTTTGTTGGAGACACATGTACCTAGAGCCATCATTAAACTTGCTGGCTTTTTTTCCTTCATATGTCTAGGTTCCATTCAGATATGCTGGCTTCATCATCAACTCTGTGATACTCTGTCACTTCTTTGGTAGCCTCAGGGAAGAAGGAGACATATAATTGAGGACAAAAGTCAGCATCCACACACCTTCTTCATGGCAGTTGAAGTACAGTGCATAGAAGGGCTTTTCACTTTTTGTATGTTTAAATAGACCTGCAGTCTTAAAAAGAGTATTGTAAAAACTTAAAGACTTTCAAGTGCTTTTATGCATGTGGATAAAAATAAAATAGCTCTTATCATACCTGCACTGTCCAGCTAGACTGAAGACAGCAACCGTTGCTGAAAAGTCTTACTTAAATTTGCAAATTAATTTGTGCCATGTGCAATAATTGAGGTTAAGTGCTCTTTGGAGCAAGCAGCCAGTGATTTTTCTCTTGACATTAAAAATGGAAATTATTATTATTATAAATGAAATTAAATGAGCAGATGCAACACTACACTAATGCAAAATGGTTTGGTGCATGGAAAAAAATATCCAAGAGAACTGTTTCATTAAGTGAGCTGGTAAGTGGTCTTGACCATATATTTGAAGTACTGCTTAATTATTTTTTTTCTTAAGTACACAATGAACAATGCTATCACTACAATACATTAGAATCTCACCAATTCTCACAACCCTATTGGAGACTTACAGAGGTTTATTGAATTTTGTGAATTAACAAATAAATGAACAGGCATAACAAAAAAGTCAAAGTTACTGCACCACACTGTTTCTTTACAACAAAAGTTATAATTTTAATATACCTTATTTTTTGTGTATATAATACATAGTATAATAATATTTCATTCTATTGCTAATAAATGTTGGTAATCTATTGTCATGCTAATGAAGTCTTACTAATGAGACCTCACTCTAGCATCTGGCATGTCATCTATGAGGACAGAAGAGACTGATCTGTAGACAGATACTTGTGATGATGTTTTCATATTTACAAGATGTAAGTTAAGGGGTTTGCTACATATTAATTCCAATTTTGTCATTGGTTACTTTCATGCTTTCCTGTTAACAGAGTGACACACGTAAATCAGAACCAGGATATATGTCCTTTTGTTTTTAAGGAAGCAAATATAAAGGAAAAAGCTTGCAATGAATAGGAAGTGATGACAAACATAACTTGGAGCTACAGTGTGCTCAAGCAGAAAAGTCAGGAAGCTTTAATTTAAAAACTGAAGGTGACAGCTTTCCCCTAACCTGAAAACATGGTATTAAGAGATGTTCAGGGATGCAGCACACATTATTCACACCCTAAGGCCTAAGTAAGTAAAGATTAAAAAGGGTAAAGGTCTGTGCTGAGTCTTCAGTAAGGAATTGTAGTATCTCTGCTTAGTACTAGACGAAGACACAGTATAAAATACCACTGAATATTTTAGTACTGTTAATTACTAAGCTGAAACCACTGCTGACTAATATTATGGGAGCTGCTGTTTATCAACTGGGGCAGCTAAGTCACTTAATGCTTCTCCCATTAGAAAGGATTTGTGCGACCTTTTCTTTGAAAAATATTAATCCATGCAGTGTTTGGAAAAAGCCTTTGCTATTAGACAGAGGAAATCCATTCAGTTTGGGGAGCCACCTTTGAAAGAGCATGTTTTCTGCTGTCTTCAGGGAAGCAGCAGAGGATGCTGCACCTGCTAGAATTAGAAGGCAGCAGGGAGAGAAAGCACCCACTCTCTCCTGCTCTGCCATTCACTGAAATTAGTACAGTACCCACAGCAGTAATCTATCTGTGCTAAAAGCTGAGGTACCTACCTCATGGAAGGTACAGTAATAGAATTACTCTTCAAGTCTGCTTTGGAGGAAGAAAAAACTCCTGATGTGCTGTTGGGATTACCTTGCAGAGGCTTGACCTTGAGGAGAAGGAACTGTGGCTTTAAAGATGGTAGACAACCAAGGAGGAAGCGGAGAAGCGCGTGACATTCTCGCGAGCAGCCAAAGGGGAGGTACTGGAGCAGAAGAAGGAAGGAGAATGGTTAGAGAAGAGCGCGTGGACACCTGCAGGCAGGGAATCCTGACTGTATGAGCAGGAAGAGCGCGTGGACCCCTGCAGGCAGCCAATCCTGACTGTGAGAGAAGCGCGTGGACTGCCTCTGGTAACCAATCCGGACGCATTTTGTGGCGCGTGAGAGAGCTGTAACTGTATAAAAAGCAAGTGCCTGTAGCAATAAACATCTTTGGCTTGAATGCCCGCCAGAGTCCGTGCCTTAATACTCCACAAAGTGCAAAGAGCTGTGGTCAAAAACATTGTTTAGACTGGAAAGTGAAGCACTGTAATGCTAAGAAATGACAAATTTATGGGGTTTACTTATGCATTCATATGTTGATTTTAATATGATCTTATTACCCTTCCTTAGGATACCTGTCTTGCTTAATCCAGCATATTTTAATTTCTGAATTCAGCAAAAATAACTTCCTCCAATGTAGTGTCTGGTTTGTAGAATTATGCTGCTGAATACTTCTCTGGTATTTGGCAAATCTTGAGCCTAATTTGAAAACCCAAACCTACCCAGACAAACCCTACCCTCACATCAACACTACACGTAATGTATACTTCCAGTGATGTAGCTTGTTTATCTTCCTGTCTATATTTTAAACAGTAAAATACTGTGTTTAATGACAATATAAAGGAGGCCTCAAACATTTTAGAAAGAAAATAATTTTTAAAAAAACAGCAGTGATTAGACCATTTGTGTGTAATATATTAATTTGTGTACAGGGCGATAGAAAAAAAAATGTAATTAGTACCTGGGGAGCCAATTCTCAAAGTCTAAGGATCATTATGGAAGGCTTTTTGTTGGTTCTTTTTCCAAATGGTGTTCGTATTTGCTTCATGAGATGTTTTTATAAGAAATTTTTTAAAATGCTTTAAGTTTGTTAGGATCTTGTAGAAGTAATTGTCACTCATTTAAACAAAAATAATCTCATTAAAATGCCAATGGCAGAAGATGAAAGACAGGGAGCATTCCAACAAAACTGATCTGCGCTTCCGAGAACTTGCAGTTTTGAAAAAACCTAAAAGTTTTAGAGTCTAAAAATAAACCTTCTAGTGTGTTTTTTTTTTAATTTAATGAACTTTGGATCTGATTCTTGTTACTTACTTATAAGTAATAACGTAGGAGTAACTTCAAAAACTTCAACTACTCCTTCCATTTAGATAGAAAAAAGTCCGAGTTAATTTGATTGTAGACCCCAGCAAACGATGGTTCATCAATGTCAGTACAAATTGTTGGCTCTTCACAGATCATGAGAAATTGTGCGTATAAGGTGATAAAAACATATATTCCAATTTCTTCAAAATTGGAACTGTAGTCAGAAACAGGCACAGTAGTTTTAAATGTATAAGTGAGTAAGATTTAAGAGGCTTAGGTGCATGTTTAGAGCCCACAGAATACAATAAAAACGTTGTAATAGTACATTTTTAAACATTTCTTTCAATTTTTGAACTTGCTTTAACCCAAATTTGTGTGCTGATAATGTTCTTTTACATGGATCCACAGAGTTGACTTACCAATGTTTTTGGAGCTCAAGTTACAGATATAAATATTCAGAAATTCTTATTTTTATATGCACACATGATATGATTTTCACAGGAAATAACAGCATAAGATCATGAAGAGTTACAGCTAACCTATAATGCCAAAATATCAAATATCCAAAAGAAAATCTCACCTTCTATTGCAAGATGAGAGTTTTAACTGCATATTCAAGCAATAAATTGTAGAGCTTTTGGAGACACAAGGTTTTAAGTAAGGTCAGCTTTCTTCTGATGTTATGAGCAGGGATAGTTTGCAGCATTTCCTCAAGGTGCACAGGGAAGGCTGTCTAAATTATGTCAGCATGTTGCTTTTGTGGTAAAACTTCCCAGAACTTTTGTCACATACTTGCAATATTGGCAGTCACCTTCTGCTCCCTGCTGGGGTTTACATAGATTATCTCAAGTTGGAAGGGACCGATAAGGATCATCAAGTCCAACTCCCTGCTCTTCACAGGATTACTAAAATCTAAACTAAGACTAAGAGTGTTGTCCAGGAACTCCTTGAACTCTGACAGGCTTGGTGCCATGACCACTTCCTTGGGGACCCGGTTCCAGTGACCAACCACCCTCTCAGTGAAGAGCCTTTTCCTAAAGTCCAATCTGAACTTCCCCTGACGCAGCTTCATTCCGTTTCCTCATGTCCTATCGCTGGTCACCAGAGTGAGGAGACCAGCACCTCTCCCTGCACTGCCCCCTTTGAGGAAGTTGTAGGCTGAGATGAGGTCACCCCACAGCCTTCTCTTCTCCAAGCTGAATAAACTAAGTGACCTCAGCTGCTCCTCCTAAGTCTTGCCCTTGAGATCTTTCACCGTCTCAGTTGCCCTCCTCTGGACACACTTTAATGGTTTGATGTCACACGGTGGATAGCTGGCAGTTGACTCAGCTGGCAAGTTGTTCTGCCCCAAATGGAAGTTTTTAATGTTCTCCTTTTTTTTTTTTCTTTTGCAATATTTTGCTTGGGGAAGAAAGAGAGTCAAATGGAAGTGAGAATTTTGCCTTTAATAATTAACCATTGTTTTACAACAGAGTAGGCTAATGTTGTGGCAATTTTAATGAATGTAGAAGTCTGTGCAATTAAGAAATAGTAGTAGATGCTCCATAAAGCATAAAAAACACACAGGTATCAGAGTCTGCCATCCTTGCAGTGTGATGTTGTGCGGATGGTAATGTGGGTGTCAGGATCCAGTCAAATTCTTTAACTATGAAGTTGAAAGGGATGTGTTGCTGACCAAGGCGCACTCACTGCAGCCGTGCAGAGCTTGCACAGCCTATGAAAAGCGGCTGAGGCAGATAGAAAAAGGCATGTATTTTTTCAGCCTCCAAAATCAAGAAAAATATTTCAAAGACTGTATTCCCAAAGAGCCAAGCCACTTAAGAAAATATTTGATTATGGCTTCTCTCTGACTTTTAATGTTTTTCCCCACCCTTCCCTCTTTAGAGGCAGTTCTGTAACAACAGATTCTGCCTCAGCAGCTTGGCTGCTATTTGAAAGGTGAGTGAACTCCCTAATTAGGGGAACACAATTTCTACTTGCTGCTCTTCAGCATGACTAGGGAAAGCAAAAAGCAAACAGAGTGCAGGTGCCTGGTCACCCATGTGATCTATGATGTGAAGCGTTATAATGAGAAGAGAGCTGGGTTGCAAGGGAGATGTTCTGGACCTTTTAATTATATCTCATGCATCAAGTTGTAGTTCTGTTGTCAGGGAAACTGCTTGCCTCTCTCTCTTCTGAATTGCTGCCACTATGAAGTCCTATGCCTTGCAAGGAGAAAACCCAGAGAAGGATCCAAACAATGCATTATTAAATAGCTTTAAATTAATATTAGTGACATTGGTTTGTCTGATTTGGCGTTTACCTTCCTCCAGGTGAGGTAACCCAGTGGTTTTATCTGTGATGAAAGAGCCTAAGCAGTGCATTTTCAAAACAAAAGTATTATTTTTCCAACTTCCATAGTTTTCAAAGTCTGTCACTCCTAAGGGCTCTGAAGTTTGCATAATCTACTTATTATTAGGAATGGGCTACCAAGAAATCATTTCGAGTGGCTAGAGAATGCAAGTATAGCGTGTAACTGTTCAGAGCTCAAAAGATAGGGTTTTTCTGTGACCTTGTAGAAATCCTTTTACTCACATTCCTACAAACGTTGGATGCCTCAAATGTTGGAGGTCTGCTTTGGAAATCTATTGCCAGTGTTACATCATAATAAGCAAGGTGTGTTCTGAAGGTAGATTAACAGACCATAAAGGCAAGCTTTATTCAGACAGAAGTTTCTAAGCAATACTGCATCAGTTTTTAGCCAAAATTAAGATAGCATCTTAAGACGCAGAATCTGAAGACTTGAAAACTTGCCTGGTATTAGCATTAAATGTTAATTAAATGAGACACTTCAGTGGCAGTGATAGCTTCCAAAAATTAAGGTTCTAATGCTTCCTTTTTCTGAGGTTTAAGCATTCATAATCCTCATTCAGGTTCATGGGACTTATGAATGGTTCAACATCTCACTGTGTCTCTGAGTCTCCGTAGAAAGCTAAAGAACTAGAAATTAATCAATGCATCTGAAGTTTTAAGCCTCGCTCCCTTTTTATCTCATTTCATGCATCTGTTCTATAGAAAATGCGATATGTCTCTAATTTGCTGTTTGTAATGCTGGAGTAGTACCAATAGCTGGCAAAGAAATCCAGAATATCCAACCATTAAAAATTATTAGTGTCTTTTCTACCCTATCAGAGTTCTGTACATGGTTGAAGAGGGATCACATATGTAAGTTGTAGTATTCACATGCCTAGGTAGAGCATGAGGCTAACACAGTTATAGGTGTTGCTGAAAACTTGAACTACCACGTCCTTAAGAGGAGGAGATCAAGTCTGGTGTGAGATAATCAGCGTCATATTTTACTGGAATGTATTTTCAGAAAAGCTTTGAAGAAGAATGTAACAATACCTGAACGCAACTTAGTTTTCTAGAAATATTACACATATAATTAAATTCCTTATCCATTATTGACATGTATATTTTATCTCCCTTGTTCCTCCTTGCAGAATAACTAATATGCAAAGAAGACAGCCACACCAGACTCCCTCAAATGTGTTATGTTAATAATGGGCTAAAATAGAACAGTCTTCCTAAATAGCAGAGGAAAGGATAAAGCTTTAAATTAATCCACAGAATATAGAAACAGGACTAGCAAAACAGGAAAAAATGGCCTGCAGCAGGCTTTAAAATGGAAGTAATGACACAAAAAACTTAAATACAGACTGGCATTAAACCTGGGACTATTTCTTATTTCTAGGCTTCCTGGGACTATTTCTAGGCTTAATATAACTCTTAACACTTGTTTGGACTTCTTTATTCTCTCACAGTATGGGTGCATTAACTTTGTTGGTCATGTGTGCCTGGGCAGCCTTGGGACTTGTAGTGTACCTGGGACATAGTTGCTCTTAAGAAGTCAGAAATAAGTTAATGCTTATTGTTTGGCTGCATTCCAGCCAGTAAGCAAGAAATGGGAAAACCAATACCCAACTTTCACAAGACTTCAAAAATGGGCTGAACAAGGGAATGACTAGAGGAATTTCAGCTCCCAGCTCAGCCATGAGTGCTGTGTAATCTTGAAAGTATCATGGTTCAGCTGCCTATAAAATCTTAATATACTGGGAGGGAAAAAAAGTGGTATTTTTAAGTTTAGACAAGGCTAGGACTTAAAATTTAACAGAGATTATTCTTTGAAAAATCTTGTTCTTATTCCTAAGAGTTTTCTCCAAATTCATTGCAATAAACGCTCTCTACCATATATACTTCAGAGGGCTTTATTTCAAGCTCTAACAGAATGTTTAAGTTTTGCATAAAAAAAAGCCTTCTCAGTAGCATGTTGCTAACTTAACACAGTGTGCAGCTGAGACCTATACAATTATTTTCCTTTTAATCACATGCATGCAAATGCCTTCTGTCCAGTGAGGATCAGAGTTCTCCATCTAGATGCTGACAACCCATGCAACAGGTACTGGGTAGGAAATGTGCCATCCTTGGACTCTTCTCTTTAGTAGCATGAAGGAACTACAAATAAGATCTTAAAGGGATTAAAAGGTGTTTTGGAGCGTGGATAAGAAGTTGTGTATTCCAAACAATTATCCCAAGATCAGTATTTATGCTAGTGGAAGTGGAAATCCTCAAGTAGGTTGTTTGGCAGTACACAAAGTCATGAAGAGCAGACCAGAATAGGACAAGTTCATCTTTCAGGACTGAAAGTGTTCAGAGGGGCTCTAAAGCTTATAGAAGTATGTAAATGACTTTTTTCATCCATAGCAAATTTAAAACAATTTAAATCATATACCAGTGAATCCAAAGTTATTATTGCCCATTTATTTTTGTCAAATTCAAGAACTGATAATCTTCATAGGTCCTATAAAACAGTTTTCATTGAGAAATGGAACATTTAGTTTTCAAGTTTCTAATTTTTTCAAATAAAATTAGAAGAAATTTTAAAGAAGTGTTGTGAATCACTTGTTCAGGTAACTATTTTACCAATTTACTGTATGATTTGGAGGAAATTATCTAACCGCACTGGACCTCATCCCACCACTGGGAAATTTGGATCAATGGCATTTCTCTGCTTTAAGCACGCAGTAGTATTCCTGCATTTTCTATCTCTAACAAGTCTTATGATGATAATTGAATTAAAAGCTGTAAATGTGTTGCAGCAGGGAGAGCTGTTACCTCCTTGTACATAGTAGAAATGTAGATAAGTTCTCCAAATAGGCATTAAATAACACACCTTACTTCTCTTTTTCTTTGGAGTATAAAAGACAGGTTCAGTGACTGGACTGTTTTCTTTCTTTTTATTCCTACATAGAAGTTTGCTATAAAATGGTATAAAATGGCTGCATAAAAAGAACAATAAAGGTTGTCAGAGAGCAGGTAGAACAATTAAAAAAAACCCACACAAAGGATATGCATTGGATTGCCAGATCAGTGGCATCAATTTTCTCCTTTCTAGAATATCTTTAGTTCTTGTAAGAGATTTAAGTAAAGTGAAGAAGCAATAAAAGTCAAACTTCTAAAGACTGCTTGCAGAGATCAGTTTCGAACTCAGTCTAGTCACCAGCAGTACTGCCTTTGGTCCGGGCTGGTGGAAACAAATTGAATGATTCTCTCTTACCTCTGTCTTTCTTTGATACTAAAAGTATGAAAGACGGTGTGAATGTATCCCTTCCTGATGGTGTGCATGAGTGAAGACTCCAAGTGAAATAAAGCTATGCCTGTAATGTCTTTGACAAATGTTGGATTTTCTCTCTGTTAGCATCATGTATAGAATCCACAGTTCAAAGCTTTTTTTGGAAGTCTTACTTCAGATGAGTTCTCAGATACACCTTATCCTATCCCCGTTGATACCTTTTAATTTAGTTTGAAGAAAGCAAGTTTTGGGCCGTAGACTTATTCAATACACATTCCAGAAATGGAGCTATGTACAGCCACACACTTTACTGGCTCTCAGCCTCCTGCAGCTGCTAGCTTCCCCCTCTGCACTGACAGCCTGGTTCCTTTCCATTGGAAGGTGCTTCAGAGGCTGTGCAAGGGATGGGTAGTCTTTCAGCTCTCATCCGTTGTTTGAATGTGCTGGAGCACATCGGGTACTCTTTTACGACAATCCCGAGTGCAGGAGAGTGCAACTGGGGAATGCAGTGTGGGTTTTATCCTATTTTCTGCTTACCAAGTCTCCTCCCCATTCTAGAAGATCTCAGAGCAACTTCCCACTGCTGCCTTGTTCTTCTGTATGTTCACTTTCGCTGAGCCTTGTAGCTGATGAGAAATGAGGACACCGCTGTTGCCTCTACAGAAAGACCTCTTTTCTGAGAGACCTCTACCTAAGAAGCAGGCATAAAGCTCTTGCTCCAGCCCTGAGGTGAGCTGGAATTGTCTGTGAAAGGAGTGTCCTGCATGTCTTTCATTGGTGGCTGCCCAGTGATGTCATATAGCTTTTGATGCAAATTTTAAAATGTGTGATGTATAGCGAAAAATATTAAAATACCTATGAGCAATGTGTTGCCACCAGCTTTTGTGGTTTATAAAAGAGAATGAACTAGTTGATATGTTAATATGTTGTTTTCAACCCTTATTACTCCTCACAGAAGACTGAGTTAGTCTCATGGTTCTCCTTTAACTAGTGAAACATAAGTTAATTCGTTGTTCTATCTGAGCCAGTTGAATACTCAAAAGCAGACATGAGAGGAGAAGTAATTTTAGCTACTTCACTAATTTTTTCTGTCATGGGAGTATGATTCGTGCACTTTTATTGGTGCCCACTATCTTGCCAACATTTTTTGTTAAAAATATTCCAGGGAAAAGAGGTGACTGTATAAATACTTATGAAGATTTTAGTAAAATGCTTACGATCATTGTAATAAATAATATAATCATTTAAAGCTTGTGTGCAGGGGAAAAAGACCCAGTTATTTTTATTCACGATCTTCTGCACTTCACAGTGCAAAAGATACCCAAGATAGTGTGCTAATTTGATTTTTTTTTTTCCCCCCTTCGGTATTTCTAGCCTTTTCAGGAAGGAACAATGAGGTTTTGTCTCTGTGGATAGGTATCAGGCATGGACCTGAGATTGTTCATCAGTTTCTAACTTTTGAAAAATCATATCATCTCTCTGTTTCTCAGTTTCTTAACTGAAAAGAAAAAAAAAAGAGCGGGGTCCTGATACTTACTTTGATAGCTACTAATGAAAAGTATAATATTATGGCTAAGTGTTACTAATTTTTTTCCCCATTAATTCTTTCTAGGAGTATCATCATTCTTACTGCTTAAGAAGTGCCCATGAGCAGAAGGATTTTACTCAATGTGTTTGTTCATAATTATTTGCCATATAGAATATGTGAAGAAACAGAGACCTAAGGAAAATTTATGAACATTTCTTGGTGTGTTTGCTTGTCAAATGCAGTCTGTTTCAGTTTCCTGCAGGCATGGTAACATGATGTTTTAGTGAAGGGCATTTGGCTGTGTTTGTGGATTTGGTTCTGCAGCGACGACAGTCGTATATCTAAAATGCTAGGACTCCCTGTGAAGAATTTGCTTTATTGTACTCATGCTTTATAAAGTCTAAAGTGATTTAGGAACATAAATGTTGCTGATTTTCAGTGGGGGAAAAAAAACAGGGAAATCACTTGGGTAATTTTGGAAATCACACTCCTACAGTATAGTCAAAAAAGTAACCAACACATTTTAGCCTGTAATTGAAATTTATCTGGCAACGCGGCTTCCTCCAGGATATGACATAGTGGTCACCCTGGCCTGCTCTGTAAAGGCGTGCCGTAGTCGAGACACTCCGTTCCTTTGTGTGGCAGTTGCATCTCTTCTCTGTATTACCCATGTAGTCCCTAAAATACCGGAGCAGTCTATTCTTTTGTGTAGTGCCTCGTGCATTGTAACTCAAAGCTGGTCCTGCAGATGATACTGTTTTTGTGAAGAAACAGAGACCTAAGGAAAATCCTTACTGTGCCAGCAGTATTCAGTGAGGAAATAGATGTTTCTATTCTCAACTCTGAAACGGCATTTTGCAAGAGTTTCTCCCTTCAGCTGTCCTTCAGGCACAAAAAGCCAACCAGTCCTGGCCTGATCTCACTTACAGGTGTGTTCTGAAAGAGATTAGTTTGTCTGGCGGGACTTAACAGGGAGATTGTTTTCTACTTTTGTTGCGTACTGCACTGGCATCGATGAGAAAATTCATATCCTGTAGCAGCCCTCCACGTAAGCCAGGCGGGCTCCTTCTGCAAGACCGAGTTCAGCCCCGGGCGGCTCTACCCTCAGAGCAGCACAGCGCTGGGTGCTCGGCTGCTGCCCGGTAAGCCCGCAGTCACGCGGGGTCTCTGCGCTACGCTCCGTCGTGCTCGGTCCGTGTGCCGCAGATCGTTTTATCAGGGTGTTCGGTGCGCCTCTGCTTTGTGGAAGCCTACCACATAGTCCTGTTGTTTTTACCCTGTTGCTCATGGAGATTTTCTTGGAAGTGCTGTGGAAGACACGTAGGTGTATCGAGACAGAAACTGTTCGTGGTTTAATGGCTCTTAACTAATGGAAGAATATTTCAAGCTTCGGCAAAGGTGCTGAAGAAAAATATATTAATTAAATGTTGAATTCATTATGTTCTTCAAAATGTAGAATTATATCAAGAAAGAGGGGCCTTGCTTTACTATCACTGAAAAGGGGTCGTGGTAGCTAATGCATCTAACATGTATATGTGTCCGGCCATTTGAAGTTAAACGTGACCTAGTTGCCTGCCTCTCAACTCTACTGTTACAGAGGTGTTTCATCTGAAAGAACATGCCAAGTACTTATGCTCCCCTAATCACTGCTACATTAATCTATACGTGTTACATGCATTTATTCTTGCTTTATACACCATTTGTTGCAGTTTGAATATTCTCTCAGTCACTTCTGAATAACTTTATGGTAATGCCGATTTGGAGATGAACATCTCTGTTCAAGTAGGACAAGGATTCCCCCTCTCCCCCGCCCCTGCCCCAGTTTATTACTTTCTGTACTAAATTTTTTGCAAAAGAGCAAAGTCAACCTTCTGCTGACTCTAGATGACAGAACGCATGACAAAGGAAGATTTACTTGCTAAGTTTACCTAC
>NW_010549726.1:83243-126627 GCF_000687285.1 Phaethon lepturus
ACCTGTACCTGAAAAATTGTTCTTAGTAAGAATCAGATTGAAGTTGGCGTATACCCAAGAAGTATCTGCGGGGTCACTTTTTTTTTTCCAGAACTGCATATGACTAGGGGTATTAAATACACTAAAGTTGCAGAAAACGGAATATTTTTCTTCTTGATATCTTCTTCTAAGCAGGACAGCACTGCACCTGTTATCTTTTCTGCCCTGTTGTTTGCCTGCTATCCCCTAGCCCTGTAGTCTCTCTCCTTCAGCATCATTACTATTGAGATTCCTCCCCTTGTTGAATGAATTGCTTTTTTCATTAAAAAGGATTCTTGTCACTTACTTTTTTTTTAAATAGTTGGTAGTAAAGAAATGTTTCTACAAAGCACTATGCTAGTTTTAATCTTGCATTTAATATTTAATATTATGGAAAGTCTTCTGGGTAATGTTTGTATATGGATTTTACTGAGACTTTCCATTCTATTGAAAGTGAACTTTCTCTTACACATGGTAAAAAAGAAGGGATGACAGCTGCTTTGTGTGTGATGAGAGCACTTTTCTGAAGGAAAAGATGTAGAACTGCTTGCAGATACTGGGGCATTTCCCTGGGAGCCTATTAAAAATTACCCCATGCAAAAACTAATTGCAGTACTGCATTGTTGACTTTCCAGAAGGTTTTCATTTTATTAAAAAGTGTTCTCCAGCTGTCTTGGCATTGTTCCAGACAAGAAAAATATTTTGAGCATGGCTGAAGGAACAAATAACTGTGAATTAAACTGGACTCTAGTTTGTAGCACATAGCTTCACTCGACAGTATTCTGTGTGTGTGCTTTCATCCCATGGTAAATGCAAGGTAGTTCAATGAAATTAAGGTAGGCAAACCCTGCTAACACCACAGAGAAAGAGCACACACAGGCTACTTTTAGCAGAGTAGCTGACACACTGTAAAATTACAGCCTAGCTTGATTCCTGGTAGCTCAGGTAGCTATTTCATCTAGCCATTCCCCTTTTTGCTCGGTATCCTAATAAATTTCAGTATAAGCTACGCGTCTTACTTATCAGGATTTATGGCCACTGATCTGGCTACATGTACATATTAAAGACTGTTCTATGTGTAGAGTATCTAGGAAGGATAAATCAGGCCACAACAAGGGTGATATAACACTCTGAGAGTAATCTAAAGAGAATATTACTGAGCACAGAGGGCCATATGACCGGTTACAAAACCTAGAAGAAACAAACGAGTTTGTAAGACTTAAGTCTGCAGTCAGGAAATTCGTGTTGCCCCTACTATATGGAAGGATATGAGAGACGACTAAAGCAAATTGTGGAAATAGATCAATAAATTGTTTTATTATGTTTTAACTGCACTCCTGTTCCATTATCTACTAAAGGTTACAGTCCTGCTCCTTATGTGGAAAGCTGTGTGGTATCCAAGCCTGCCCAGAGTGCTTTTTGGGGCTTTTTGGAGGTCCCTAATGAGGATGGTACCTCTTCAGCTTGCCACAGGCGGGAGGTGAATAAGGCTTCTTTGCACTCCTTCCGAGCCACGGCTGGGACGAGGAAGTACATAAAAGTTTAGGAGTCGGCTTTAGGATTTACAGCCTGCCCCTGTTTTGGCTGTGCTGTTCCAGTGCCAAAATCTGTTACTTTTTGGGTACTGATGCTCAGGCACTGTCACTGACTGAGACACCAGTAAGGTGAGACTCAGAAAAGACTGGCAGGGCTGAGAGAGACAGTTTGGGGGAGAATGGTGTTGAATGGGATTTTCTGGAGATGATCGAGGAAGGAAGCAACCCATTCTAAAACGGTCACCTCCTCATTGCAGGGGAGAGGCAAATACCACAGCGCTCTTGAACTGGGCTACAGGTATTTTCATATTTATAAATATCAAAAAAAGCTACAGGAGGATGCTCAGAACTGGGAGGGTAATAGACTTAACGCTGTTTAGGAGTGCATCTATACTATCAAATAACATCAGTCCCTGGTTTATTCCTGGTTCCCTGTTAGTCCACGCTTCATCTATATGATTTCACGCTTGAGATCTCTTTTGGACCGATGTGTCTTGTCCCTCTGAGACAGGTTTTGGGGTCATGTTAGCACTGAGGGCAGCCTGTAACCCACCCTGTGGGGACAGGACACCAGAGCAAGACCCTCTGCCCACACAGCCCTCCAGCTCTCTTGCAGGGCGCCGGGCACCCCCAGGCAAACCAGTTGCTCCTGCGCCGTGCCCCATGTCATGTTGAAAAAGAAAAGCAGCGCTGGTCCAGTGGGCAGCTGTGCAAGCCCTCACATTATTTCAGACACTTGTAATTGAAGAAATAATAACTGAAATAATAATTTCTGGGGCCAGGGACTCGCCACAGAGGGCCCAGAAGACAAAGTCCTGTGCTGTGTGGATGCAACCTGTCTGATCTAAATGGAGATTTCCCTGAACAGTGAGGCGATAAGCCCTTCACATCTCCTATCCTGTTGGTACAAGACCAGCATAAGGCTGCAATATGTACAACCTAATTTGTCCTCCTTTATATACATATACATATATACATATATATACATATACACATTATATGTATATAATGGCGTAGTCATTAGATACTATTTTCCCATTTGCTAGCCAAGAGTAGTCTTAGGCTGTTGTGGGCTTATTACTTTCCAGGACCTGAAGTATGTTTTTTTTCCAGGGAATGCTGGAAGTTGAGAACAAAAGCATGTTCAGAGAGAGCAGGGGTGTGGGGAGTGAAGAAGAGTAAAACCAGAGATGGCAAACTCTACATTCCTTTTAGCGAAGTTCATAATAAAAGACCTCCTAAAGGAACTGAAATAATCACAAGAGAAGGAAACAGTTTAAAAAAAAGATTGGCCCATATGTCATTTTTTAAGCATTTTTCACAAGATAACATGAAATCAAACAGCTTCTGAAACAAAAATTAGATGAAAACACAAATATATATTAGGGTTGTTGTTGTTGTTGAACTTTTTTTCTAATACAGATGGCATTTTTCAATGCAAGAAACCACCGACCACTTATTACATCCCATACAAATATTCATTAAATATTTTTATATTAAGTTTCAGCGTCCTAGAGTAAAGCTTTTTGTGTCAAATTGTTAAACCCCTACACTGGAAACTGTTTGTATGCTTTGTAGGTTTATTTACACGTAGGTTAAAACCTGACATCCACAGTTCTGTGGGCTTGACTCATACTGTGTTCCTATAAATAGAATTCAAGATGCATAGCTTAGCGGAGCCCTATGACTTTGAGATTTTTTTCTCATAATGTAGCTGGGGGGGTACAAAAACATGTGTGCTTCAGGCAGAAACTTATGTATAAGAACTCCTACCTCCACATTACTTGTAATACATTTTAAAATGAATTGTTCTTATTTTGTCCTCTGAACCAGTGCTTCAAAGGCAGCTGTGAGTTAACAAGATATTTTAAATGAAAAATGTGTTGCCTGCTCCCTTGCAGCCTGTGATTTCTGTGTTCCTTTCTACACCCCCTCTGCATAGGTGCTGTTCACTGTACAGGCAGACTAAACCTCTCTCAGTGCTTTCCCACATATCCGCTATTATTTGTTATTCCTATTTTTACTGACTACCTCAGCACCTGCTGAATTCTAGCAGTCTTCCTACTGAATCTAACTGAGACATTCAGTTAATCTTTGCACAAAAGAGAAGGTGGGGCCATCAGCCTGCACGATTCCTACAACCTCCAGGGGCTGATTTTCTCTTATGCTAACCTGAAACTTCCTAAACCTTTTCACTAAAAGTTTTGCTGGTTTGTAGAAATGAAAGAGAAGTGATTTTTCAGAATGTCCCTGTTCAGTGCTGTCTATATATTCTCAGTTCTTAATACTGGAGAATTTCCAACTGCATTACAGGTAGGATTTCTGTGGTAGAAGAAACAAGGCTATGAAACAGTAGCAGATGCAAGACTACAAAAATCACCTATTTTTCTCCTTGCTGAACAGCAGCAGAAATAATCTATTGTTGCCCCCATGTTGAATGACAGCAGATGTTGGGGCTTCACAGTACATCAGGTTCTTAGCTGAAAAGAAATTAGTTGCACAGACTTTGAAATATTTTCTGTTGGTCTATTGCTATTCATAAGGTGTAAAGAACCATACTTGCCTTTGAGAGAGAGGATGAAAACAAGCAGTATGGTATTCAGGCAATTTTGCCAGAAGAAAATCCACCTCAGATTTCACTGTATAAGAAAATAAGTTTCCTATAAAAAGGTTCTATTTTCTGTTATTTTCCAGTCCTGTCTGCTCCCACACTATTCCCCATTCACCGCCACCACCGGTAACGCTGCATGCTCAGTACTGGGCAGCCAAAATAAAATACAAATCAGCAAATAATTCATTTATTGAAAAATGCTATTTCAGAATTGCCAGAATTGATAATCACTTCAGGCCAAGTTTACCGAAAAGTTTAAAATTTCAGGTGGAATGAAAATGAGGCATTTTACAGTGTAAACAGTTCCTTAACAAATGAGCAAATGCTGAAATTAATTAGAATCTTCCATAAACAACATTACTAGCATTTCTGAAATCTTACCTTGGGTTCATATAAATTAATGACTAAGGAAACATAAACTACTATCTGTGGGAGTGCTCTTGCCTCTTGTTTTTTACTGTCCGTTAATGTTAGAACTCTTAAGGGTCATCCTCATTCTTACCTAACAATACTTCTCCCTTCTGCAAACTACGTAGGTATGTATTGAGCCACTATAACCTATGACAGGCTTGTAAAGGGGAATTTGAATGAAAGTCTTCTGTATATTCTTGGAGTATGTCCTGATAATACTTCAGAAACTACTGGATTTTTGTTTTGTACCAGAAGGCTCTAAAATGTTTTCACTGAAGTAAGAGAATAGTTAATGTGTAACCAGTATTAATGAACAGGGGAAAAAAAATGGCATTTTCCATTGTGTCAAAGGCAATGTTAGTGTTCCCAGACACCTTCTAGTCATAAAAGTCAACCTCTGTTATCTATCATACTGTTTAAAAGTAAAAAATTCAAGCTTGCAGACAAGCACAATTCCAAAAGATTTGGAATGAGGGCTACACCTTCTAATGAAGTGCAACGTGCAAAGCTAAAATTGTTGTTCTCATCTATAGAAAAGCATGGTTTATGAAGGAACAGAAGAGAAATTATAAAAAAAAATAAATTATATATCTTTAGCTACCAGGTTATGAATGTATGAAGGAAACAGGATGAATCAGAATAGAATAGCCTTCTTAACAGTCACTTTTCTCCATTTTGAAGACAACACTCATGATGTTTCATCCTTGTCAACTCTACTTCCTTCCAAAAGTGTTTTCCTAATATTAGTACTTTCAAATTGTTTTCACAGAGTTTCTCTAGGTTGCCTATAAAAGAAAATCATAGCTTTTGCGTTATACAAGTTTTTCTGTTACATATGTTGCCAACATTCTCTGATCTTATTTGAATAATGGTCTGTATTACAGGAACCCACCAATTTTACAGAAAAAGATCTCCAGCCCAGGGATGGGACACAGTTGTCCCTGCAGCATTCATCTGGTTATTCATTGGATGGATCCTACTCCATTGCTGCCAACAATGCGAAGTAAACACATTTGTGTCCCATCTATATGGGAAGAAAGTTTCGTAGGAGATGACTCTGTTGTAAGCTTCTCCATTAATGGTACGTACGGTCTAGATGAGCTTCTGCGTTACTGTTGTGACTCAAACGGAAGCTTAGATGGCAGAGAACATATTTCAAAAAGATAACTGTAAGCAGGTTCAATAACCTGGGATATAAAACTTTTCCATTTCCGCTTATATTAAAATGCAGGGAAATAGAGCACGTGTTGGAGTGCATTTCTTCACTTCCGTGACTGGACCTGACCAAATTTCCCTGGGAAGCACAGGCTACCAAAACTGATGATGGCTGTTACCCAGCAGCATGTTGAAACTACATCTACTTGAGGCAGAGTTTCAGAATACAGAAGCAGCTGGGCCTGACTGGGTCTAGGAGGTGGGGTGGGGAGGGGGATAAGCAGACTTCTGTAGCAGCTGTGACAAATGAGTGAGGCTCCATCCTACAGGCCATTTTCACTTTATCTTTTCTCCTGTGATACATATCTCCCTCGTAATGTTATCATCATTTATCACACCTTTAAGATTCATCTCACTGGCACAAAGCTTTTGGATCATGGACCTTACATCCATAATTGATTCCTCAACGGGCCATCTGTGACTTCTTTCTTGATAAGATAGCTAAAAATTCAGAATTCAGTTCCTTGACTTTCATTTTTATTCATGCCATTCTCTAAAAGGTTTTCTGAAATTTCTGCTCATTGATCTTTATGCTGCCTATATTCATTTTACAGCTATATGATGTGATTTTACTAATAATCAAGGGGAGCTAGATCACATCAAACTAAAAAATGCTACACTGTTTTTCTACACTTGATTATGACCTGTTGCTTTAGCATGTCAGATGAAAGTTAACCCTGGATCAAAAGCAAGCATGCCTACTTTTGTGGGCGCTTTGCAGATTATTATTTTTTATTACATAAATCCCTAGAAAGCATGGCAGAGACCAGAATATCACATTGCAGGCACTGAATGCACACGTATGAAAAACTAATTTCTCCTGTAATTTCAGACTTCAGAGTTTTGGGCTTTATCACCAGCTAAGGACGTGCCGTAGGGAATAACGGGTTCCCCGACTTTTCTTCTGGCGAAGATGTGCTGCTTTACTTGAAAGTTTTTAAGGCCTTGCTTTTCTCCCTGAGAGACTCCGCTGGTGGCCGAGGGTCACGCCGGAAGGATCTGGCCATGGTACAGCAGGTCAGGCTGCAGCCACCTCGCAGCTTGCAGCCGCTCCACCTGCCATCGCTGTTCCTCCCAGCAGCCGCTGCAGGGGCCTTCCTTGGCGTGAGACGTGGCAGAAGTACCGTGCGTGGCCTCCCTTAGATGACCGATTTAGGATGTCTTTAATTTCTCTCCCTTTGTATTAATTAAGACGTTCAGCATTTCAGTGGGTTGTCATTCATACCTAGAAATGCTGCATGAATTTACTGAATGATGTATCGGGTGCAATTTCATACACGAGGGAGGAAAGGCTATGTATTTCCTGCGTAAAGAGAGGATCTTGCTTGACTCTTTTTTCCTGCAGCCATTTTATGTTCCATACATTGTGCTCTTTGCAGAGATAATTAAATGATCTATTACAAATACCATCTGCTGTGGCGCCTATTTGGTTTTTGGTTTTGGGTGGGTTTATGCAAGAAGTAAAGTTTGATAGCAAGTGATGCAGGTTTTCAAGAGACAAAACTGTAAGCCCTTATTTCAGTTCATAATAGGATTGCACCATCTACCCAAAAGCTGAAAATTGTAGAAAAATGGGAGAAGTATCCAAGAGGATTGTGTAATCAGTAACATCTGCAGGCTCTCGCTTCCTCTCTGACTTTATCCTGTCTTCCTTCTCATACACTATCAACATCAAACCTGAGACAAAGGAAAAAAAAAAGGTGTCTTGTAGGAGTTTTGGTGTACAGACATCTCAAGGACAGAGGTAGAATGGTTTAAACATTAACTCTTGCTCAGGGCTGTGCCTCAGGGTACAATCGAACCCTTTAATTGCACTAGAAATATTTTCAGATACCCTGGGTCTTAAAAAGAGGGTAAGAAGTCTGTCTTAGTTCTACATTTCATGGTCTCTCTGCCATTTACTGTGGTAAGCAATGCTAGTAGATCTTATACATCTTGAATGCTTTCACAGAACAGGTAAAAACTCCAAACACTGTGATGAATTTTCTGTCCAGATGCTCAGCCTGTTCAAAAGGAATGTGATGAACCAATACTAACAAGCCTTAGAGAATAAATAAAGTTCTCACATAAAATGAAATTTAGGAATTGGGGAATTTGAATTAGCACTAAAGTGAGGTCAAGGGATGACTGATTATAATGATTATTCAATTCGATAAGTAGAATCATAGAATCATTGAATAGTTTGGGTTGGAAGGGACTTTTAAAGATAATCTAGTCCACGCCCCGTGCAATGAGCAGAGACACCTTCAACTAGATCAGGTTGCTCAGAGTCCCTTCCAGCCTGACCTGGAATGTTTCCGGGGATGGGGCATCTACCACCTCTCTGGGCAGCCTGTGCCAGGGTTTCACCACCCTCACTGTGAAAATTTTCTTCCTTATTTCTGGTCAAAATCTACCCTCTTTTTGTTTAAAATCATTACCCCTGGTCCTGTCACCACAGGCCCGGCTAAAAAGTCTGTCCCCGTCTTTCTGAGAAGCCGCCGGGAAGTACTGCAAGGCTGCAGGAAGGTCTCCCCGGCGCCTTCTCTTTTACCAGGCGGAACAAGCCCAACTCTCTCGGCCTGTCCTCATAGCAGAGGGGTTCCAGCCCTCTGATCATTTTTCTGGCCCTCCTCTGGACCCTCTCCAACAGCTCCGTGTCTTGCCTGTGCTGAGGGCTCCAGAGCCGGACGCAGCACTGCAGGTGGGGTCTCACCAGAGCGGAGCAGAGGGGCAGAATCATCTCCCTCCACCTGCTGGCCACGCTCCTTCTGATGCAGCCCGGGAGGTGGTTGGCCTTCTGGGCTGCGAGCGCACGTTGCCGGCTCATGTCCAGCTTTTTTTCAACCTTTACCCCCAAGTCCTTCTCAGCAGGGCTGCTCTCGATCCCTTCATCCCCCAGTCTGTACTGATACTGGGGGTTGCCCCGACCCAGGTGCGGTATGCAGTATGCTTGCTTTGAAACTGAGTGGTTGCTGGTATGTATGGATGTGCCTCCTGAGATGCATGAGGTTCAATTGTATTGTATTTATGTTTAACTACATACATTCTTATTGTCGCATACCTTATTTCTACGTTTTATTCATGGCCTGTTTTGCAGACAACGTAACACGCTTGCAAGACTGATGGTACTTTCTTTGGCCATGAAATGAACTGGGTGCTGTCAGCTTCAGATTGAATGATCACGTTGGGGTTTTTTTCCCTGCCATCCCTGCTTTTCCAGGCTGTTTCAGAATTGACCTTTGCTATTCTTGTTAATTTATGCTCAGAATATACACAGTTATACCCAGTCATTGAACACTTAATTCAGACTAGCTGAAATAAGCATAGCCCATGTCAGAAGAAAACTTACATAAAGGTTTTATTAACTTGGTGTTTCACCAAATTCTGACAAAATGCAAATCATTTACCCAGTTGAGGGTAGAGCATGGCAACTTTGTGGTAATTGTAATACTCCGCCTCCTTAAAGGATCATCAAATATGTAGGACAAACATGCAAAACTACTGGAAGAGGTAAATCTAAAGGAAGAGATTATGGTTGTATCTTTACTGATACGTAAAGACTGTTACTGCGAGACTGGTGCTGATGCTCATTAACAACGTCAATATATACGGAAGGGACTCTTCCATCCTCACAGAGCATCTGTTAGTGGTCCAGGGATGGGGGACAGCTTGCTGTTGCGACTGCCTTCTGCTCTGTTCTGAGCCAGAATGTCACAGTCCTGTGTGGGCTTAGCCTCCAGATCAACATCCAGCAGCTGCCTGATTTTAAAACACCTATCTATGTAGTGACATAGAAGCTAAGGAATATTGATAACAGGCAATGATAATTTGAGAAAACAGGCAAAATGAATGAGTGGTGTAACTGAAAAGGTTTTTCAATCTTGTTTGGACCCCTAAATTCTATTTAAAAGTCTTTGTAATATACTCTTGAAAGGATAGAGAGAAACGTACTGTATTGGTTTCTGTCCCTGCTGCTGAATATAATTTCCACTTTATTACAGTAGAAAACTATGTTCATAAAATTGACTTTCCACAAAAAGAAATCTACAGTAGTTTTAGTTTATGGAGAAAGGAGAGGACACACAAAGCTCAAGCTGATTTTGTGAAAAGTACTCCACCTCTTTTTTTAAAAAACAAAAAATCCACACCAAAATGTAGCTAATCTACACTGCATTAAAATGTATACTTCCTCACTGTCACACACAAGTGGCAGTTTCTGTCTTGCTTCTCAGAGAGTGTTTCATAGTGCAGCATCACAGCAAAATCTCCTGTTACGAAGAATTCATTATTGTTTTTTCCAGTGATGGTACCAGTGCATCACAAAATAGTATCATAATTAAAAACTAAACTGGTGTCAGCAGAATAAAAATGAATGAAAAACACAGTCATGCAGAATACCTTTATTTTGTGTTTATTACCTTACTAATTTATAAAACCATTAAAATGGTTATAGCTGTCTTTCTTAATATGTGAACTCACAAGCTAATTCTGTACTGTTAACAACAGTAAATACAAATAAATATCAGAAAATTAATAACTAGAATGAGGAAAACAGCTTTTAAAATCAGGGAAGATTTATCTTCCCAATCTTAAATAAATAATTAAAGAGAAAACCTGACTATTTTTACTTTTGCATGTTATTTCTGTTAATTGCTGCACAAATTAAATGGAACATAGTGTAAGGAAAAATGGATAATTACTCAAAGGCAATTAAAGATTCTGGAGGCTGTATAGTAATTATGATTATTTTCTTTGGGAAACGAGAGTGCCATTTATCTCTAATGTATTATATGTAAATAAGCCCATATGCAGTTATCTTTCTCTTACCATCCACTTCCAATGGGAATTGGTTTTCAAAATGTCTCGCAAGAGAGAATTTAATTGTATGCAGTGGGACATTCCTGTACATAAAGAATTTCTTAGTTTTGTTCAGCGTGACTTCAGTTTCCTGGTCTGTATTTACTTGGCGAATTTTGACATGCCTGACACATGACACAGTCACTTCTCTGGCTCTTGTGTCTGCCCCTCTATTCCTCTCTGAATTCTCCATAACTTACCGTATCCCTGAGCTTTTGTAGAGCTATGTTGCTGCCCTGGCTATGTGCTGGGCTCCATGTAGTCTTGCTTGAGGAGAGGTTGAAAGATTGCTGGACAACCCTCCAAGCCTTTGTTCCTGAGCTGCTTCTGGAGCCAGATAAGCAAAGGGGCAAGAGAAGCTACAGGGAACGAAGAAAATTACCTTTCAAAATAGCGCTTGATGTTTTAGCTGATAAAGAGCATGGCACTGCTTTCTACACACATTGCTTTTTTCTCTCCAGGTCTTTCCAGCCTAGTCCTTTCCTACCTTACAGAAAGAGATCTTGGCTTTGCAAACCGCGTTGTGTGCAAGACTAAGAAGAGCTTGACTTCTGAAGGAGGTCACTATGGGATGTGCTCCGAGGCCTATGGAAATCTCTCTTCGAAATGCAATCGTAGTACCAGCATGCTTTGGCTTGCACTGTACCGTTTTATCCCTCATTGAAGCCTTTTACACGGTCAGCGCACAGAACGACTCTTAGCACTGCGTTGGCCTTTCTTGTGGCTCTTAGGCAGTCACGAAAGGGAAGGCCCAGTGATCACCACGTTCTCTCCCAGTGGCACACAGCTCACCCACTGGTGACTGATCCCATCCAAAGTGCCGGCAGGTACGCGTACTACCCAGGAAGCTACGTGGGTAGCGCTTGCCGAAAGTGTCAGAAGAGCAGCATATGTGGAGTGGGCAGCCACAGCTGGTGCAGCTCGTTCTGCCGGTGCAGCGGGGAGCGGGGTTTGCATTCAGAAGCAGGTAATGACCTGGAAGCAGTGGGTAGAGGCAGATTATGGACATTTCATGGTTTGTTGAGCTTTTATTTTCTAGACAACAAATATGAAGCCATAAAGCACAGGAATGAAGATGACTGGACACAAGTTAAATTAAGGCTGCATTCCATGATTTATCGTATTCTTAATGTTGGTTCCATTTTACATATTTATTACTTCTAATGTCTAACTTCCTGAAGTGGGACTTTCTGCTTACGTAGTTCTGAAATGCCAGACATGGCCAGATAGCAATGCTGCTAACAGAGACCATAGCATATTTTTTGCCTATGAAATGTATGGTAACATGAATGTTTAATGGCTAAAAATAAGAGATTTTTCATCCTGAGTAGCTAAGCCACTACCGAAATAAAATGGAAGGCTGTGCAGTACTGTACTGTACCGTACCGTACCGTACTAATAGCCTAAAGCAGTTATTAAATGGTTATATGCTGTTTTATTTACATATCTGCTACATACTGATGAAGCTCTGCAAAAAGTTGCTTGTTAGGACTATTGATGCCTGTACAGTTTAACCAGATTTCTGGATTTCGTCACAATTACATACTATGCAAATAGAATTTGACACATGTAAAATTGATCTGAAAGAAAAAATGATTTCCTAAGGCAGTTAAATATGAACATAAAGAGTGTTGCTTTTATCTTTATTTGTTCAGGTTCTTAACAGATTTTCCTCATAATATGTGCACCTATGTTTAATTCATTGCCTGGTGTTTCACATCAAAGTTCAGCATTTTAAAATTATTTATTGGTGTGTATGCGAACTCTTTCCAATTTAGTCACCTGTAGTTAAATAACTAAATCAATATTTAAAGTCCTTAAGAAAAAGTAATTCAATCTCATAGAGCTGCAGAGAGTTAGTGGCTCCCTTCAGAATTTGCAGGTCTCAGCAATTCATGATAATCATGCTTTTCTTATTTGGACGCCTGAAGTCACTCACTTTATATACTGATTCAGAAATATGAAACGATGATTTGCCACAATGAAATTCTCAGTGAAGTTGGATTAATCAAGGACTAAATAGATTACCACTGTAAAAGGAAATTGCATTTTTTTCGAACATCTGAGGAGGAAATTTTAGCTAGCTTGCTCAAAGACTCTTCTTTGATCAGCTTGAATATTCTTATCAGCAAAACGTAAGAAAAAATAATGACCCTCTCTATTTTGATCTCTAGATTTAGGTCAGTCTTGTCTCAGCCAGTATCTGAGTTTGAATGGCATGCATTGTACAAACAACTGCTTTTTAATAATGAGTTTAAATGGAATCTGAGAAATAATCTGTCATTCATAAATGAAGGTTGAGGAAGAATCAGAAAGAATATGTATCTTGCCTTGAAATTATAATGGTGCAATTTTTTATCATTTGATCCGCAGCTAATCAATTCCATGATTATCCCCATATTATGCCCTAAAGGTAATGAAAGATGCATATCCCCGTGAACCTGTTATTTGTCACTGGTACAAGAAAATGGATTTCACCATTGATTGTGTCGGTTAAGTATAGCCTATATTAATTGTGCTACTTACCTACAGGGGTTCCTCTGGGAAAGGGACAACCTCCTGAGGTCTTAATTACTTCTAATTGCATGCTTGCTTTTTGGGTTGGAGCGCTGCAGCTTCGCATTGTGCAATGCCAATAAGTAATAAAGCAAGATGGGAAAATATTCCTGATCTTACAAGCTACATAGTATTCTTCATGTGGCCATAAACCGTATATTGCACACAGATGGTAGATCAGAGAGAGAAAAGAGTTCCCAGAAAACTTGCCATGCTCTTCAGGGGTCCCTCACCTCTAGTGTGGAGCTGGGCTGGGCCAAAAAAGGAGCAAATGTCGCAACAGGTGTTGTGGTGGCACCTACACTGCTCCTGAGCCACGGGTTGGCCTCCTCCGTGTAGGGGAATAGAAAGGCAGCTCTTTCAATTTCTTCAAAGGTACCACTTTTTGAAGTTCAGAAAGGCCATATAAAGTGAGCAAGAATTCTTCTTTATTACTGCATCAGAAAGAACATGAAATAATCTCTGTGATTAATCAAAGAACATCTTGCATATTTTACAACTTTCTTTTCCAAGGCGTTAAGTGTATTTGAAGCTGTGCAGGCGTAGCACTATTCAGGTCACATACATAGCTTAACATACATTTTCCAGGGAAAAGGTGATTATGTAAAATTGTTGCATTGGTGATCATGAAAGTTTGCCAGTGTTTTATTATACAATAAATGAAATCTTCCTCTAATTACTTAAAGGGAATAATACCCTCGTGTTTATTGTAATAGTTTCCAAGCCAATGAGCAAGAACCCGATACAGTATTCTGTGGAGATACAGGCATATTATTGGCAATGATCCTGTCAGGGCACACAAATGAAGTTATTGCTTTTGAAACTAAGCCCGCTAGCCTTTATCCAGCTTGAAAGACACTGCTGCACACAATGAAATCCATTTCTTTTTGAGAATCCTTAGATGAAGGTACACAACATGCTACTACCTTCAGTGAAGGGACTGGTACATCTCACCTGATGCAATCTTGATATGATGAAAGGAAGATCAGTCTTGCAAAACTTTGGTCAAGTCGTGCTGAAAAATAACATCTTTCTGTTCACTGGTTATTTGCTATCCCTGATTCCATATCAAATTCATGTCAAAAGCACTTCTTTCCAACAATCAGCACTTCATGCTTAAAGTCACATTTGAAAACAAACTGCTTCTTTGTGTTTCATAAATTACAGCAAACTCTCTGAATCGTGTCTATTGATGGTTGACCGTTTTAGGAGTGATGATGGAAAGGCATAGGTCATTGGCTTTGACTGTGTTCTTTTGCTTATGTAGTCAGAAATAGGTGTAAAATATACAGAACTGAGCAGTCTCTTCAAAAGCAGAGACAGATGGGTTCCCACTTACTTCTTCCCCTGCCTCAGAACAAAGCAAAGGGAAAGAAATACTGATAGCTAAAGACTTCAATGAGAAGGGGGAAGTGGTTTTCTCCCAAGACTGGTGTTTGCTTTAGGCATGCTCTAATTGTACTGGAACTGCATCTAGGATGGACTTTACAAACACGCTCAGGCACTTTTCTGGGTGAGAGGAAGGTAATTATATTCTTAAATATTTTATGAGTTTGGCATTGTGAGTATGATCTCTCACTTTGTTTTTAGTATCATTGCTAAGAGGCAAAAAAGTAGAAACTTTGTTTTGGAAGGAAGGAGAGGCCAGGAGTCATGAAGTGCTGCAGCAGTAGAAGAGGGTGCCTGGACTGCACAGAGTCAGTGTGCTCCCACAGAGATGCAACCACCTCCTGAATTTAAAGATGTGGGAATGCGAAAAGATGAAGGCAGCATTAGAAGGCTGAAAGGCTGTAAAATGTTCCACTGTTTAATCAAGGACTTTTCTTTGCACTTAGTAAGTACGTTTTCATATTAAAATTAAGTTCAGAAACATTGTCTTTCATCTGATCACATGTTTATAGGTGTTGGGCATTTTATTATCTTGTCGTGTTCTTAATCACAGAATCAGTTTAAATCTACATTAGATCTAATTGGAACCACTCTCACATCTTTTTACTCTTTGAATTTATCCTCAAAAAGGAATTTTTTACTTTCCTTTTCCTTTTTTAAGATTTTCCAGAAACATTTGAGTAATTTATCCAGGCATGCAGTCTAACAAAACATTTACAAAATGTTATTACATGCAATGATACTCTAATAATCACATTTGCTTTACACTATTTTAAAATTGTAATACATTATGTGATTATATTTCTAAAAAGGTATGTGTGTGTGTATGTGTAATGTATCTGCACAAATTATACGGTATTATTATTCTCCAAGCAGGCAACAATCCACCAAGTGTGACATTAGCCTACCTTTAATGTTATCAGTGGCAGAGAGGAAGTTGGGACTGGCATTTTTAAGAAGATTCCATGGTTGTCACGTTCTGATGCTGGCAGCACAGGAATGCTATCACTTATTTTCTTCTGCTGCTTTATTGGCTAAAGCCATGAGAAGGGTAATGGATTCCTAATCTGTTATATCATGGGCGGTTTGCTAACTGCCCTCTTCTGAAACCTTCCTGAAGGGGAGATGGCATTATTACCATGATGAAAAAAGGGCCTTTTTTTCAATTAATCAAAACCAAATTTCATTCAATAAGGAAAACGTGTTTTTTTTCCCCTAAACCTCTTCACTCAGCATATGCTGCAGTGCTGGATATCTCTTGCCTTGAAACTTGCATGAATTGGCTGAAAAGAAAGCTGCAAATTTCTGTAAACTTCATTTTCTTTCTCACTGTTGATCTTGCAGGTAAGCAGGTTCTGCCTACTGCCTGCCTACACGGTAGAGGTTTACTGCATTCAGAGAAGAGGATGACAGGCAGGGGTCTTTTCTGCCTCTTGTACATGTTACTGTGACCCTTCTGTCAGGGCTTGGTTGGGGTTTGAAGAGCTTAATACCCAAAATGCTGATTCAAGTTACCACTGGGAAACCAGGAAAAACAATACTAAACTTTTCTAGCATTCCAGGAGTTAATTTTCTCCACTCGGAATAATGAGTCAAATGACTAACAAACCATATTTTTATAAAAGCAAGAAAAAAAATTGTGCAAGGCAAGTAATCAGTAACAATAATTCTGAAGATTAATTAAAACAACTTCATCGCTTTTCCTTTGGAAAGACCAGCTATATTTTTTTCTGACTTCTGCTATAACTTACTTACAGTTCAGAGATTTTTAAGACTTGCTGGGTACCAAAGTCTGACTTAAACCAATCTGATCTCTTAGGTATGGCTTGCTTCTGTGGACCTCTCTTTACAGACTGCTCCCATTACCTGCTCCTGTCTCTGCTGGCCACACCTTGCAGGGGTCCTCATTCCGCTAGCCATTTTTCCATCCCATGCTTGCTCTGTCAGACTCATGTGTTCAACCCTTGTTCTGCTAGCCATCTTCGTCATGCTCCTCACGCCTTGGCCATTCCAGTTAGCAGGCAGGTTTGCTGAGAACTGGCCTGTCTCAGCTCTTGGAAGAATGCATGCGAGGCAGAGCTGAATACGGTCTCTTAGCTCGTAGGAGACTTCTAAGCAGCTCATTCTGTCTGGCACACAGGTGAGATGCGTGTGCGAAGTTTTATGTCTTCCTCCTCCTTGTAGCCTTTATAATGGTGAAGTCTTACCTCTGTAAGGCTTTTTTTTTTTTTTCGGGAATGTTTCCACTTCCCCACTCATTCTAATCTGGTTCTTGTTTTTTCACATTTTCACAAACTTGGAGGTGGGTACTTAAAAGATGACAAAAGCTTTCTCCGTCAGCTTAGTGAAAACTGGAAAAAAAAAAAGAGTAAAAGCAGCTTTAGAAACACTTGTGCAAAATACTTGTCTTGGTCACATCTGGCAAATACAAAGATTGGTTTTGCATTGGAAAAATAGGAAAATTTCCCATGCAAGTTCATTTCATGGGTTTGATCACAGCTGCAGATTGGGTGAGTGTTACAAGGGAGAATTTTCTTTTACATATGTTGTCTCTCCTACCTCTAAGCATCCACTCACCTCAGGCATAGTTAATTGGCTTGGCTTTGTACAGCAGTTCAAGTACATACTTTTCTTCATTCTGCATGTAACTCGCTGCTTTCACAGATATGGCTCTCAGTGACATGCAAAATGAACTTTTAAGCCCTTTTTAGTCCTTTAGTTCTTTCCATTTGTCTCCCCTTTGCTCCGTGAGGGAAATGACAGTATTGTGCCCTTTTTCTTTGAGTTTCCTGCCCAAAGTGGGTGGAAGGGATGAAAGGGATGTAGAGGTTTTGCTTTAGTTTGGTCCTTAGCCAACAGGTTTATATTAGGATGTGGACATGGATGGATCTGTGAGCATTTTGTGGTCCCTCTTTTACTGCCTCCCTGCCTGACTTCCAAAAAAATACTCAGAAAGAACTTTTTTTTATTTGTTTATTTGTTCTTCAAAACTTATTCTGGAATTTTGTGGCAAACATTACTGCATTGGTACGTTGGAAATAAAATTCCTTTTCATTGCAGAACACATTCCACTTCTGTGTCTTTAATGAATTTACCTTTCTGGGGTGTTCAGCCCAGTGAAATGGAGAGTTTGTGGTCTATCAGAGCTCCTAAAGCAAAGACATAGATTTAACATGTAGAAACCAGCTATTCTTTTCAACAGGAGGAAGCCCGTTATTAAACAAAGTTAATTTCTCTACTTTCCAGTGTTGGAATTTTTATTAAGTGCCGTTTGACCTTTACATTCCATATGTCTGAGATTTGCTTTAGTTTGACCACAACCTTATATTAAAGACGTATCTCTTTAAGGTATTGATAGATACATAAAATCAAAGGCCAGATTTTTCTCCTGGGAATGTCGTCTGTAGTAGATCTCCTGTTAAAGTATTTATTTGGCATTTCATAGATTTTAAGGGCAGGCGGGAGCAAGCTGATTATTAAGTCTGGCTTCCTGCATTAGCTGCACCAAGTAAGTACCTCATCCAATTAATTTATGCTGCAAGACCACAGCTTGCATTTAAAGCTACAGATACAGGTTTTTAAATGACACTGATCTTGACTTAGACAATTTAGGTAATAGAAAATCCACTGAGTAAGTAGGTTTGGTTAGTTGTTCCAATGTGCATTATTGCACTTGGCTTTAAAATGTGCAGAGCATTATGTTTAGTTTTTTGTTTTTCCTTCTTAGATTAAGAGCACTGAATTCATTGGCACATTAAAACATACTTACTGGCTTCAAAGTTCAGCACTAGCTGGGCTGCTGTTTAAAAAATTCATGGTGGTTGTTTTGGAGGCTATTATCTTGCAGTCAGACACAAATTGAAGTAAACTTAATTTTCCCCAAGCAAGGAAGCAAAATTTAACATTTCTTAGAGCTACAAAAAATACACTCAATGTGCACATGTCTATAGGATATCTTTCTTTTTCTTCCTTTCATTTTTTTCGTGAATGTTTCCACTTCCCCACTCATTCTAATCTGGTTCTTGTTTTTTCACATTTTCACAAACTTGGAGGTGGGTACTTAAAAGATGACAAAAGCTTTCTCCGTCAGCTTAGTGAAAACTGGAAAAAAAAGAGTAAAAGCAGCTTTAGAAACACTTGTGCAAAATACTTGTCTTGGTCACATCTGTCAAATACAAAGACTGGTTTTGCATTGGAAAAATAGGAAAATTTCCCATGCAAGTTCATTTCATGGGTTTGATTGCAGCTGCAGATTGGGTGAGTGTTACAAGGGGGAAGTGTTCTCTTACAATATGTTGTCTCTCCTGCCTCTAAGCAAGTATTGGTTCATCCCTTCTAGGCATTTTTCTTATCTGCCTACAGGAGAAAAAAACAGGGAAATCCCGCTACAACAGCAAAAGTACTGATATAGTGGAATATTAAAAAAACAATGTAATGCAAAGGAAAAACAAAATGGTGAGAAAATTGAAATTTCAAATTCATTATGCAGAATATCAGAACTATGGGTAACGACACAGCTCTCCTGCATCTTGATTTAAGAGCCTTAAGTCACAAGATCAGTTCAGTCCCATTGAGAGGGAGAAGGTTGGTCCTTAAATTTAATCTTTTGGCTTGTAAATCCCATTTAACAGTGATTCATTCCGTTTGGTGGTGTCTCTCACGCTGAATTGGCTGCAGCCTGTTGTGTTACAGTGCCGTAAGCATCGTGCCAAAATATATGACCAATGTCATAAGCAAAGAAGTCTCAAACTCTCAGCAGGCCTTCTTTTTGAAAGCAAATGTGTCAGCTGCGTTCTGGTACTCTGGTGTTTCCTTGTGTATTTGCATGAGTAATTTCAGAGATTGTAGTCTCTTTTTTTTTTTAATATTCAGTGACTGTTTTAACAGTATAGTAGTTTTTATCTTGTATTCTACTCACATTTACACTTTTTCTTAGCATTTGTCTACAGCTTAGCAATTTATCTTTTCCTGTATCAATTATACACTTTTATTTAGTTTCCTTATATTCCATGTATATTTCTCCTTCCTCTTTGTTCTGTTACCATGAATCTCTCAGTAAGATCTCATGTTTGACATCTTTTCATGCCAAAAATCCTCAATGTGTTTCTTATAGTGGTATGAGCCTTATTAAGTTTTCTTCTCTTTGTGTTGAAGAGAGTTCTCTTTTGTGTTTGTTGAGTGCCTGGTACAATGAGGCTGCTGTTTGTTACAAGGCAATAAAGAAGTAGGAGCAAAAGCCAACTAAGTATCTGTGATTTCTGTTTCTGTGTTGAATGAAGAAGATACATGTATGCAGGACACAATATCCAAGATTGGCATAAATTCAGGTCAATCATATATAACTGATGAGAGAAGCAATAGGGATCTTTTAACTTGGTTGATCTAGCTTCTCCTCCATTGCATCCAAGAGCTATAAAACACTTCTCATACTCTTATCTAATCTCAGCCTGAAAACCATACTAAGGAAACTCTTTTGTTGTCCCTGTTGCCAGAAAATTTGTGTTCATTTACAGGGTGAATTTACCCCTTAAGTTCTTTTGCTGGGCCAATTTTTAAAAAAATCTCCAAAGTCCAGGATTTAGCCTCTAGAACCAAGGCAAATGTAAGGTGATAATCATCCCTGATTCTTCCTTTTTCTGAACTAAGTGTGCAACTGTGTTGTTTCTGAATAGTCTTAGACTAAGTTTTGTTCCTCTCCTTGCCAAACCAGGTGCAGAAAGAATGTAAACCCACATTTTCTCCTTCATAAAATGTCAATTGGGAGAACTCATGTTAAGGACGAATTGAATGTAAAAGCTCATACATGTTTACTTCTGATATGAATGTTCTGGGTTTAACTTGCAAGTTTCACCCCAAAGGAAAGTTAATGGGTTAAAAATAATGAAGCCTTGTTGGTCTAGTTATACAATTTCAAAAATTTCTCTCTGATCCAGTATGTGCTTAGCACTTCATGACCCGCAGTGCCTTTTCATTTCAAATGATAGCATTAATGAGTATTATTTTCCCTGCTGTATTTACACACTACGTTACATTGACATTTGCATGACAGGAAAAAGGGCATGGATTGAAAGATTTCAGAAGAATGCTTTGGGTTTCTTTCTTCCTTTTTTTTTTTTCTTTCTTCTTTTTTTTTTTTTAATTAAGAGACTATACTCCTGCATGTCTCACCTTGCAAGTGGCAAAGGTGTTATATGATTGAAATCCCTTACACAGATGCTTTCTGGAAGTTGTTGACATCATGTGTCCAACCCACATGAGGCAGAAGAGGAATGTGAGGAAAACAGTGAAGTTCAGTGATAGATTATTTTAATTGAAACATTTATTTTACAGCTTTTAATAAAACACCTTTATATTTTGGGCTCTTTGCCCAAATGAGCAGAAGGCTACTCCTGTAAAGTCTCCTTTCATAGTCACTTTCAACTATAGTTAGGAAGCACCTCACTGAATATGAGAAGTCTGTTGTATTAAACCTGGTACAAAGAGCCACAACACCATGGAGGAGAGTGGAATGGTTTTAACAGAATCAGTGAGAAGGAAAGATGAAAGGAGTAAATGTGTGTTTCCCTTGGAATATGACATTTTTATTTACCCAAAAAGCTAACAGGTATCCTAACAGGAAGAGTCATAAAGGTTTACAGACCAAGCACAGCTAGCTGATAGTAAAATCAGTGAAAAAAAGAAGGTGGGCTCCAGAGGCCAAACCTGGACACCTGCCTAAATTATTTTCTCAAGGTGCTTTTCTGTCTCTGCAGGTTGCCTTACTACTTTCAGGGCATATGCAATGGTATCTCCCAAAGTAAATGACAGGAATTGATTCCTGGATGTAGTGTGCTAACATAAAGACCAGTGTGTCTTTATGCATGACAGCTTCTTGTACTGAGGTTTTTAAAGCAATTTTCCAACCCTTGGAATTCAAGTAATAGACCAAGAGAGAGGAGAAAAGAACTCTCACTTTCTCATTTTGCATTGAACTTTGACTGCAGCTCTGATATTTTGGGAAATGGCAAAGTGACACATGATCAATCTGATACTTGCAGACATGTAATCCAAAATAGTTTTTGGCATACAACACACATACCCAACTCCATGAAGACATTTCTCGTACCATGAAGAAACTTAGGTCTGCTTCATCTGAAACAATCCTTCCCTAAACTGCCTTCTTATTGAGAAAATCGAAGGCCCTGTGATTCTCCCTGAGCCTTCTCTGTCTAAAAATTTTATCTTTACAGAAACTCACACAAGAAAAAAGCCAGGTGGACTAAATGACCAGTCAAATAGTTCAAACAGTGAATTTCAAATATTCAGCTTCAGTAAATGGTTTGTAGACAATCATGAAGTGAAGGATTTCACAAAACATAGTCAAAGGTCAAATTCAGAAGTGCATTTGTTTACAAGAAGAGATTGTTCTTTCTCTAATGACACTAAATGCTAAATTAAATTGCAGTGATAACTGGTGAAACACTAAAATAGCATGACTGTGTTTTAGTTATCTGAAATATCGAATGAGCATGCGATAGTTTTTAAATAATTACTTTCTTAAAAAAAGCAATTAAATAAAAACGAGTTCAGGACATTATAGGTAATATCAATTGCAAATGTGTTTCAAAATCATTAACTTCTCTTTTTTCCCCATTAGACATTTTCTGTGTGTGCCTACTTACAGTTGTTGTATGTGGTCAGAGATTTAGTGCCATGCATTTGCAGAAATAGAACCATAGTTGGCAAGACTCCATGGAGTTTAAATAATAAAAGCAAATTTCCTTTTACGCTGCAAAACAGCGGGTTTCTTCCAGGGTCCATCAGACAGAAGAGAGTTTCAAAAATGTGAACTACCTAGGCTATTGTCTTCAACAATTTTATTCTTTCTTCCACAGATCTCCTTCTACTGGTTTTACCCAACTGGTGATCTGTTTTCAAGAGCGACTTTTTTCCTTACCTGGCAATGACATGTCAGAAGATGTAGGGCAGTTCCCAGAAGGTGGAGAGCTGATTCAGTTAGACCATATGCAATTTCCCTGAGCTCCTACAGTAGAGACAGGAAGGGACAGACCCCGGGACGGTCACATCCAGCTCTGTTCCAGCGCTGCTGAGCCACTGGGTGGTTGCCTAAGGCGTACAGTCTTGGTCCTGTGCCACTTTAAAGACTTGGGCAGCAGATGAGGAAGCCCTCCTAGGTTTCTGTGACTGCCTCTCCCTTTCTCTTTTGCCAAATATAAACTTAATGAAGCAAGCAGCCTGGCCCACAGTCTGCTGCTTTGCATGGACATAAGTAACCCGTAATTTGTGTAGCAGAGCTCAGAGAGCTGGATACCCGGTTGCTTGGTAGGAAGATGATTATATTATACACCTAGCATCTGTGAATAAATACACGTTTTCCCAGTACACCAAAGCCAGTTCATAACAAAACTGTCACGCTGTCTTAAATGTCTCCACGACAATATTTACAATCTGACTGTTCTTCATTATTCTGTGCCCTTTCTTCATTATCCACCCAACTTCATCTTTCCAGTGGAGGTGGCAAATGACCACCCAGCTTAGCTGCCATGGCACTTTTCTGCTGGGAAGATGGGGACTTAACACACTATAAAGGTTTTGATTTACCCATCATTTTAAATTCTTAGGTTTTACCTTAAATGGTGACACACAGCTCACATATTCGTGTAGGCGCCGTATGACTATTTTAGTCCCAAATTAACAAATTATAACAGTTTACAGCATCAGATTTGGCCTTGCAGAATTCTCATATCCAAAGCAAAAAATTCTTTTTAAAGCATATGTTTTTACTGCTGTCGTCAGCCTCTGAGTCAATTTCTCAGTGTCGAGTATTTTTTTCAACAGTAAGTTTAACAACTGAAATCACAAAACACTGAGCAAACATCATTAATGATTCCTTTTAGCAAAAGAGCTTTTAATGACTTCTCTGTTTGTGCTCCTTTTCTTTACTCCAAACATTATTCATTTGTCTTAGCATTCATTCCACTGAATAAACACATAGCATGGTCATTGTGATGCAGTGATATGTCCTGAACAAACATTTTTTAGTTAAAGAAAAATCTCAGTGCTTTCATTCCCATTTGCGTTATGATGAAGTTAAAATTGATGGTACCTCTCACTGACAGATGAAATAAATATACTACACAAAGGCTTTAATCCCCATTCCTCCTACTGAATCTCAAAAATTTAAAGGTTGTTTATCAGAAATCAAAATACATTACGGTCTTGGAGTGAATGGTTAAGACCACCAGCAGTCTAATATATTTACAACTGTACTTTGTTTGTAATGTGGTCTTTTTGAAATTTGGTAGCACAATCACAAACGACAGGGATGAAAGGACGTCAAGAGGACATCTAATCCCTTTCCTTGCCCAACACCTGTCTAATTCTTGATAGATATCTATCTAATGTATTCTTAAAAATGTCTGATGCTAGAGGTTCCGCTGCCTCCCTAGGCAATCTATTCCAGTGGGCTTCATTATCCCAGTATTAGCAAATTTATCGTCCTGTCTCACCTGAATCTCTTTTCATGCGGCTTAAGCTCATTACTATTTGTCCTATTGCCGTGGACACAGAGAATTTTGCAGCGCCTTTTGCTATTTGAAAGCTGTTACATCTCAACGCTGTCCTCTCTTTGCTAGACAAAACATCCCTGTCAAATCCCATTTTCTGCTTGTTATTGCTCTTGCCTAGTGTCCAGTTGGCCCACATCTTTCATACAGTGCCGCCTTACCAAGGCTGAGTGGACAGGCTTGTGCTACATACTTTGCAGGCTGTGTTTATACCTGCTGGTATACACTGTTGACTCAAGTTCAGTTTATGATCCTTTAAAACCTGCAGATCTTTCCTGCAAAACTGCTACCGAGTCAGTGATTACTCATTTTGAATACGTACAGCTTATTTTTTCTGCTTAAGTATAGAATCTAATGTTTATTTATTTCAATATTTGGCAGTGCATTTTTCCATTTTTTCAAGATCATTCGCTCATTCACTGAACATAACACATTTATGCTCTGTACTGGCTAGTTTCTGTGTGACTTTAATAAGCGTACTCTCAGCTGGGCCATTAATAAAAGTACTGACTAATACTAGATGAAGATGACTACATAACACATTCTTTCATTTTGACACTGAAGGACAATTTCTAACCATGTTTTCACTCTTGCTGTAGATGTTATCTGTTGTGCATTTAGACTGTGAGAATGTTGTGTGAGGAAAACTTTACTAAAGAGAAGATACATGAGAGAGACCTAATAGCTCTCTATGAACTCTTCCAGGGAAGGAAATTAAAGTGACGTGACACTGTTTATTCTTGACAAATCCATGTTAGCTGTTACTAATCTTATTTTCTTCAAGGTGCTTATCAATCACTTGCATCACATATTCCAATATTTTTGCAGGAAATAAAGTTAAACTGACTGGCGTATAATTCCACTATTTACCATTACTCCCTTTCCTAAAATATAGTTAGAATTTTTGCCTTTCATGGTCTTCCAGAACTTTACTTGCCTAGCACAGGTTATCAAGATAACTGATATGTCTTTAATTTCTTTCATACAGTTCCCTAAACATGAAGGCAGTTAAGACTCAGTCAGTTTTAACACACTTTAATGCAAATCTGGCTTCATAACGTATAGTGAGCTGACTCTGTATTTTACTGCCACCAAAAAGTGGAGTTCCCACTACCTATTCCCCCTTTCCCCATGAATAACCTTGCACCAGGAGAGTGCTTCTGAGACGTCTTATAAACTGCTTTCACTCACTACTTTGCCAGAGATCAAATGGGGGGGGGGAGAAAAATAAAAAAATAAAATCCCTGCACCCCTTTTACCAGATCAGTGAGTTAAATCAAGCCTCAAAAAGGACTAACAAATACCAGGGACAGCTGTCTCCAACTTTCTCCATAATCTTCCTGTGCTCCCCTGAGACTTCAGCTGAATGGAGGAAAGATTGTTGAGGGACTCAGGGATTCAGGAAGAAAACCACCAACCTGGAGAGGTGTAAAATCTAATAGGAAAAAAACACAGGATGTTGGTGTGCCTGGTGGTGCAGATGTGGTGGGAGATGGCAACTCAGCAGCGTTACGGACTTTTCCCAGTGAGCATTACACTCAACCTTTCCTGACTGATGTGACCAGCATGTGACCAGCTCCTCACTAGCTGTGACTAGCGTGGTATTTTTTCCTGGTGTTTTGTCAGAACGGGTAATTAATGCTTGTTATGTCCTAGACATCTTCTGCAGGTTTTCCAATAAATCATTGCTTTACGCTTCCAAGCTGTGTGCATCCTGCTTCCAGCGGCTCTTTGTGCCCAGCCCAAGGTGCCTGAAGAAAGTACCTCCGGAGGGAGGGGGAGAGGGTGGCCGCAGAGCTTCATGGCTGGGGGTGGTGGAGGGCAGGGCTTGCAGGGGGGCCTGGGAGAGAAAGATCCCCTCTTTCGGTGGCAGCAAGCCGTGAGACTGCAAACCTAACCTATATCCTCTGTAATCTATTCTTTCCTGTTGCCTTTGTCACTGCCTTTTTGCCTTTGCGCAGCCGCCAACAGCAGAAGAGGCAGGAGGCTGTTTGCCTTTCTGGCATCGTAAGCCAGTGACTTACTTTCTCCTTATAGTAACTGAACAATAATTACTTGGTCCTTCTCTCACTATCAGTGTAACTATAGTCAGTTCTCATGTTTTGCTGTCTTCTAATTTCAAACTTAGCCTTAATCAGTAAGCTAAAAGTAAAACACATTGTTACACATTTCTAGTGATCTAAGGGTATACGGTAGTTTTCTTTCCCCCTCTCCTTTTCGATTTTTTAGATACAGATGTACTGAAATGCTCTGTTTCTAATGCAGTTCTGGAGCAGAACAAAGGGATGAGACCGTACTGATCAATTAAGCAGCGCTTATATTTGCTTTACATCACAGGCCTTTTCCTCTCTACCCCACGGCTTTCATGCCTTGACATTTTTCTTCCATCCTGCTTTCCAACTTAAGCATAACTGGTAGCACCACATGCTTCTTTTTTTTTTTTAATCTTGTGGAAGCATATGACTCATAAAAAATCTAAAAAAAGTATCCTCTTTCACAGTTGTCCCATCATTTCTTCCAAATGGAAGTAAAGCCCAATTGTCCGTGCAATGCAATGCCAATTCCCCTTGTTGGTACAAGGTAGAAAAGTGTATTTACAAACATGTGCAGGGGCAAGAAAGTCTGATAGCCAGATTATTGGCCATCTTTAGAGTCCATTTTCCACTGCTACAGGAGAAATTGAGTTTTAATTCAGACTCTGTATCTGATACGTAATGCCTCATAAAGTTAATTCAATACCCATGTGAGTAGAATATACTGTATTTTATATAGCAAAAGTTAAAAACTTGTCTATTATTGCAGTCTAGCAGTGAACAATTGCAAATCTGACACTTTTTTTTTCTTCTCCCAAACACACCCTCCAGCCCATTCTCAGTTCATGCTTTACTTATGTCAGTCTCAGAGGAATCACTGAAATCAGCATTATACTTCATTTCAACAGGGTTGTATTTGGCACACATTACACTGTAATGACCCTAAATCATCACTGAAATCAGCCCTAATCGGGACTAAAATTTTTCTTACTTATATATGCATACTTGTGTAATGTAAAAATTGAACTCCATACTAGTGTAAGCTAGTAATTCTAAGGAATATTAGTTCCTATCTGTGCCAAACTTTATTTGTATTAATTGACAAGATTTAAAAGGTTGTTAGATTCTATAAATTGCATAATTTTCCCCATAAAAGACTGATATACAAGAATTTGAGCCACAAAGGAAATAAGGAAGAGAGACAAACTCATTTTCAATACACTAGGGTACAATTCCATTTTGATAATTTTAGTATAATATTGTTAGTGTAGCTGCTATGTTTGAACTGGATTCATATTAACAGTTGAAGTCTGCATTTTTAATTATCTATCTCATTACATATAGATATAATACAGTTATTTCTTGATTTAAATTGAATGGAAGCCAACAAGTAAAGTCACTCAAGAAAATGATGTCTAAGATGCTATGAAGGACTATCAACCAACATGGCTGTAACGGACTCTGAAATGCAGCTTACAGAGTATTAATAAATGTGACAACCATCCTCAAGGTATGACAACAATTAGTAGCTTTCAGAGTTGTTTAAAGTTATTCTTCAGTAAAGATAGCTTAGAAATGGATCTTTCAGAAGGAAAACTCTTAAAAATATATTTCCATACTTTGTTTATTTAATGCCTGCTAAAACAGTTGATGGTAGAAGACAGAATTTTAATTTTGAATGGCTTATCTGTGAATATTTTTACTATGTAAACTTTACACTTTAAACTCAATGCAAAATCATAGCACATATTTGCTTTTATGTTACTGTTTGATGCCTAGTTGTTTTTAAAAGTGTTTCTAAATTGCAGTTTATAGAGATACCTAAATAGTAAATGAATGTATGCAAATAAATATTTTTTGTCTTGAAATTTACTAGTCCATCAAAATCTAAATAATTCATGGGATGATGTAGAATTTGATGATAATCACCAGATTGTTCAAATGAAGCTGAGGAATTTGCCTTTAGAGCAGATTTCAGGCATGTCACCCTCCCAGCTCCTTGGCAATCTGTCTGGTGGTTTGCTGCCAAATTGAGACTTCCAGGCTGGTGACTTCTCACCTTTCTAATTCCCAGTCTCTTGCAGTTCCCTCCTCCACATCCCCTCCAAGATTGTCTATAAAGGCTGGATAGAGATGGAACTCTTTTTCAAAACTTGTGTAGTTTGTTCTTTTTATCAATGACAGGAAATTTTAAGTATGTGCAATTCTTAACAAAACTGATTTGTTGTTCTCTGCTGTCCCTATCTTCAGTACTTTTAATAATCAAGCAGTTGTGAGGGCACCTACTGGAGTTTAATTCTAAATATTTAGCATAAACAACATGAGAATGCAGCATCCATGTTAAGCATGGCTGTGGTAGGTGGTAGCATAAAGGATTTTAATTTATAGATTACACACAAAAGAATGCTCCACACCAGAAGACTGCATAGGCAGCACCAGACTTTGCTGTGCAGTACACTGGCTGTCTAACTCCACTGAAGAAAATTACGTAGAAATTCAGTGACTCAAAGGACAATAAGTGGTCCTGGATATAATTTCTTCAAAAGATTTAATTGATATGTTTTCAGTGTACTATCTCCTTTGAAATTATTTTAAAAGTCATTGTTAATACCATGTAATCGTGTGATAAATATGTTTCTTTGTCAGAAATCATAGAAAAATACAGCTCTCCACAAAGGATGGGATTTTGTTCGAATGAGAAAAGGTTATGCTAATTCTCTGGCGGTCTACTTCGCCAAACCATTGTGTCAAAGACCCTGTAAAACCTATTCTATAAAATCTTTACGAGAATCCTCACACAAGTTATTATTCTTTGAATACCTGCAACAAAAGCTTCTAATATGTCAGGGGATACACATTGAGTCCTGAATTTAATTAAACTCAACCATTATGCACTTCTAACTGTCAGTTTTTAGTGTATTCATGTTCTGACTTCAGATGTGCATACCATGTGAATATGAATGTGAATACCATGTGCAGTAGCAGTCACTTTTACATTGATCCATTTTAATGTGCATTTGTGTGTGTAGGCAGTCACTATTGAGGGCGTTGACGTAGTTCCTTCTCCAGTCTTCTGACATGCTTCTCTAAGCCACCAGGTCGTGGCTCACTTTAAGTCCATACAGTCATGTTCATCCGTCAGTAAGTATTTTAACCATACAGCTGGTTGTCCTCCAGTTTGTCGTCAGCTTGGTTAAGTAAGGAAGACCAAACTGGTGTGCGTCTCTACCTTCAGCCTCTATTTGATTTCCAGTGAATGACAATATTCCCTGTTAGCATATTTTCACCTAATGATAGTTCATATGGCTTTGTGAAAGTTGTTCTTGTGAGATAAACGTAATTTTATCTCACATGATTAGATTATGAGTCTGGCTGAGAAAAATAACTTCCTACAGTTACTTTACTTAGATTTGAGATTGTGAATAAAAATAACTTCTAAAGAACTGGCTAACTGGCTGATCTTAAAGTCCTTGACAATAAAGAAGCTTTATCTAAATGAGAGAAATGCAGCAGAACTCTTACAGGGCTGTATAGATCACTCAGTAAGATGATTCCAGTTGTATTAAATAGTCTTTTAATATAGCCAGTTGCAAAGACGCACACATTCAGGAAAAAGGACTATGGGCTGCAATGCAAAGGGATTGTGCAGCGTTCTTGAAAGCAGTAGCTCAGTAAAAATTATTTTAATATAATGTGAATAAAAACATTGATACAACAGAAAAGGCCTAACATGTTGGGGATTTATGCAGAGAGGTGGGTACATTAATTTTGTCTCCATATTTGTCATTGATAAGATGAATTTTGGAACACCTTGTCCAGTTTCAGTCTGCAAGGCCTCTTGAGGGGGAGGATGCTGGCCTCACCCAAGAGGGTGGCACCTAGATGTCTGTGACTGGAGGAGATGTGGTGGCAGCCTGCTGCTGGCATAGTCAACCTGGCTCCTTACTGTGCTGAAGGTACCTCCTGCTGGGTGCGGTGTCCCGAAGGCTCTGGACAAGGGAGCAGCTCTTTGGTTTGCGTCAACTATAGTCAGCCTCAAAGCTGAGAGCAAAGTCAATACAAGGGAAAATCAGTTTTTTGCACCTGATTTACTAACAGCATCTGGCCCTGGCTAGGAAGCAGCAGGGCTAGATGTCAGCATGGCCAAGGTGACAGTTCTGGCACCAGCTGTGGCTTGAGCAAACACAGCATTATGTAGGAGCCATGGTGAGCACTGTAGTGGGGGTGTGGTCGGATCTCCCTCCACACACAAATGGGCGATAAGGAGGCACCTGTACAGCCCTGAGAGAGTAACAGTGTGCAAAACCCTTGGGCAGGTAATGGCAAAATGCTGTTTGGAAGCACAAATCAAATTTGTGCACATTTTTAGAATTCTCTTAGAAAGTTGAAGATGGTACAGAGAAAAGTTGTAAAGGAGACTTCTGGAAGGAGTAAATGTCTTTATACTGAAAAGCAATCATAGAAGCATAGAATCATAGAGTCTTTGGGTTGAAAGGGACCTTTTAAGGTCATCTAGTCCAAACCCCTGCAGTGAGCAGGGACATCTTCAACTAGACCAGGCTGCTCAGAGCCCCATCCAACCTGACCTGGAATGTTGCCAGGGATGGGGCATCTACCACCTCTCTGGGAAACCTGTGCCAGTGTTTCACCACCCTCATTGTGAAACATTTCTTCCTCAGAGCTAGTCTAAATCTAACCTCTTTTAGTTTAAAACCATTACCCCTTGTCCTACCTATTAAAAGTCTGTCCCCATCTTTCTTATAAGCCCCCTTTAAGCTCCAGAAGGCTACAACAAGGTCTTCCCGGAGCCTTCTCTTCTCCAGGTGGAATAACGCCAACTCTCTCAGCCTGTTGTCACAGGAGAGGTTCTCCATCCCTCTGGTCACTGGATTTCTTCAGGGGTGGGTTCTTTTCTGGAAAATGCATTAGTCAGAGACACATTACACTTTTATCACATGCTCTTTGTAAATGAGAGATCAAATTGGAATGTCAGGTGAACTTTTGGGGTCCTCAGATGTCTGAAAATGAAATGTTGATGAATAAATAATATAAAAAGTAGGCTTATGTTTGATTACATTCTTTTTTCTTTTATTTTCCTGAATAGAGAGCATGAAAGCTTTGAGGAAAAGCACAGTAAGCCACTCACATTTTATGTATGGATAAGACACAAGTATTTGCAGCATGGGTATCAGTTAAGACATTACACCTGATACAGAGAAGCAGCACAGTATATTTCCCTTTCAAATACATCACTACTTACTTACACTAAATTTCTTTCCTCAGCTGTGCCAAGCATCACTTCATCTTTAGGATGAGTCTTCCTTTGTAGATGTTTTCCATCTTGTTCTTAAGTACAGTGTAAGTTCTTCTAATAACTTAATGTTAATTGATTTTTTGATGTCTGAGATATCATTGGTAAGATTGCTGATAAAGGTAGCCATATTTGAGAAAGTGTCTATCAGTAGCCTCAGAAAGAGGAAACATAACTGCTTGAAGGCAACCTGTCTCATGATTCATGAGAGTATATCAGTATTTAGGCATGTGAAATGTCAGAATTTAGAAATACGTAGGTGATAAGTAAAAAGAATAAGTATTACTGACAAATAGCAGGAAAAAAAGAAACATTATTTCAACGCCTTACTTGCATCTTTCTGCTACTTTTCCATGACTGGATTTCAAATTTGCAAAGGCAGATCTACAGTGGATTGTTTTTTTAATAAATTTAAGCATGATGTTGGACCAATACAGTTATGTCAGTAAAGCCCCTTTTAAGTTTTAAAAAGTATGTATCTGTTTGGTTTTACTTTAAAAAAAGATACTGAGCTAAGAAAATTGTCACAGAGGCTTTGTACGTTTACCATACGTAACTAGCACAACCTTGCACTGCTGACAAAATTTAATGCCCAGCTGGTCCTTTTGGCATTATTGTCCTTTTATGTGCTCCTTAATATTTTCATATTACAATAATCCCTACTGGGAGAAGATCAGTATCTCCAAAGGATTATCATGTAATTCAAACAGGCACAAGATGGCAGAAAAGCAGTTTTATTCAGTAAAAAGACAAAAAAAAATCCTGAATGCCTTGCTCAGAGACATCCATGAGTTCTGCCATTTTTATCTATCTATCTATCTATCTATCTATCTATCTATCTATCTATCTATCTATCTATCTATCTATCTATTTTTATTTATCCCTGACTGTCTGTGCCTATAACTGGGAAGAATTCTCCTTTCTCAATCTTCTTAAATATTAATGAAAAATTTACTGGTGGCCTAAAATTTGGCTGCTTTGGAAGAGCTATTTGTGATGCTATAACATTTTTCTGTCCCAGTGGGGAATAGTAGAGCCTGCTTGCCAAAGTAATGGCATTAACCAAGTTCAACTCACAGAAGTATTCAGTATTCCCAATAAAGAAATTGTGTTGGTAGTGCCAAAATATTTATTTCAGTGTTTTGCAAATAAATGAGGACTAAAAAGTAGAGTCCTAGAAGAATTCTGCCTAACTGAAGTTTCACTGAAATTAATAGAAATAAGGTAAGGGACAGACAGAAATCAGAATTAATTTTATTGATGCTCATTACTTGCATGTATGAATTTGCTTCAACTCCGCATACATGGTGGCAATCTGTATGTAAGAAAGTGTTACTGATAAAGTAGAAGATGACAAGAGATTTGAGGAAATGGGAAGTCTGCATTAGAAGAATACCTGAATCTGTCTTGTTTAATATTGGATAATGAAGGGATGAAAGCTTTCTCTCTGCACCAAAAAAGTAAACAGAAGGAAGAAAAGCTATTTAATTTGAAAATTATGTCATGAAAAAATTCAGATAGGAAATTAGAAGAAAGTAAAGAAAAAAAGAAAGTCTTGCTTCCGGCTGCTTGCCCATTTAGGCAAGGAAAGAAAATTAGTGTATTATGGATTTTGGGGGTGAGTTCAGTGCAGTGTTTTAGCAGTACCTCATTCCGTGCTTTAGAAAGACTTCATTCTCTAGTAGCACAACATATAAATGTTGATTTTCTGTATTTGTATTGACTTTGAATCTTCCTCTAATATTATTTATTTTCCTAATCTCAAGTCATCAGCTTTAAAACGATCATCTCTGCTATCATACATAGTTCAGTATTTTGCATAAACCTCCAAGTGGACCAAGCTCCTTTCTTCCCCAGCACAGCTGGAATTAAAGAAGCTGAAATCAAATACAAAGATACTGCTTTACTAAAAAACAACCCCCCAAAAATCCCTCTTGATTTGCAGCCAATTAATGGTTCTGGAGTGTTTGCTTTTTGAAAACACTTGGAATCGGTAGTACTTAAAGCAGCAGAGAACGCTGTTTCGCCTGACCTCCTGTCTTTACCTTTCTGAATACTGCATGTAGTTTAGGTTGGTTTTGCAAGGTGAAGTTAACAAAGAGCTGAAATGTAAGCAGATGACGGACGTACTCAATTGTGAGAACCGCTTGCACATGCCGTTTCCTTAGAGATCTTAATACATGAAACGCACTCCCTGCTCCGCGACTAAAACGCTAGCAGCAAGGTAACAGGAGGAAGACAGTAGAAGGAGCAGACAGGTCGGTCAGTTGAAAACTGTCAGGGCCCTGAGGGCACCCATCTATAGGCCCTCCTTCCCCAGACCAGCCCCACCGGGGGCCCCAGCCATGCACCTTCCACCCGTGGGCCGGGGGGCTCCATCTGGGCTTGTGTCTGCCCGGGCCGGCGGTGGGGGAGCAGCAAGGCCAGGGGGCTCGCAAAGGAAGAGGAGCCGAGGGTAGAAGACAGGCCATGCCCGTGCCGCGCGGGACGCGGGGAGAAGAGCGGAGCAGGTCTGCTGACAGCCTCCGGGCTCGGGCAGCACCCGCCCTGTGGCGGCCGCCAGGCAGTTGTCAGCGGTAGCAGAGGGTCAAGGTTGGGACCGGCTTACCTGCAGCCCAGCTTGGGCAAGGAGTGAGGCACGGGCCTGTGCCGAAGCATAGCTCCCGTGCCAAGGGTGTGCGAGTGGGGCCCTCCGGTGAGGCTGGTCTGGGCAGGTAAGGGTTACCGGTGCGCTCGGGGCTCTGAGAAAACTGACCCCGGATTTGCAGCACAGAGGCCTTTCTGGATGGCAGCATTAAAAGCTAATTGATATTCTGGTAGTACGTACTCCCTAGATCAGAGCCTACTGTGCTAATTAAAATAAAATCATGACTCCAATGTGCTTGCAGTCTCTATAAACGAGGTAGGCGAACAATGGGTAAGGGACGTTCGCTGTCCCAGTTTGATTGAAAAGAGGTGCAGAGAAAACCCTGTTACCCTGACACAGGTTAATGCTACATACAGAACCGAGCACTAGGTTTTTAACCTCTTATTTATGAGGCTGTCTTGCTGCTGAAGTTCCCCATGAGTCCGACACTCAGGCATGCCCTCTGTGAGACGCCGGAGCACAGAGCAGGAGAAGGGTGGCTCCTGGGCAGCGTCTGCAGACTCTGCAGTCCAAGTGACAAGCGTAAATCATTCCCATACCCCTACAACAGTTAAAGGATTTTTTTCTGTAACTGGAAAGTCCTGTTTGATTTTTTTAATTTTTTTTTTTACCTCTCTACACTAGAGACTTTATTTTTGTAAAAACAGAAGTACTTCTCTTGTTTGTTTTGGAAGAGAGCACTGTTGTACTTGCTCAGCCCATTTTACCCCAGCTGTGACTTGGAAGTGTTAAAGTTTTTCTATTATCTTATAGGGAAGCGGTGCAGACCTCCTGATCTCCAGCTGAGTGGTAATAAGAGTGAGCCAGGTTGATACTGGAACCAGTACAAGCCTTCAGAAACTACCTGCACTGCTTGCACGCTTTGGGTTTGTTGGTTCAGTGCCTGGGATTCTGGGCAGTCTCTCAGTCATAGGTTTTCAGGTAGCAGAAGTATGTGGCTACATCAGCATTACCTTATTATCAGGTTTAATTACTAGTAGGAATCTACTGCTGGCATATCTGAACAGCAACTTGCTGCCCACAAATTTAGTTATGAAATAGGAGGGGTTTTTATTAAAAAGTCGCATTTCTGTTCAGCTGCAGTTCTGTCGAATTCAACATGAGTGGCTTTTCCCACTCTACAGGTTGAGTTTTAAAACTGTGTGTGCATCATTGGTTTCAAATATTCCTTTTGTCCCGGTGTTTGAAAGAAATACTTTATAGTTCCAGTAATGGGAAAGTTTGGGTTTTCTCAGAGAACAATGAGGTGTCTGAAGAAAGCTGATGCAAACTGAGGCAGATGAAGGAACACTATGTGCTTTTCTACTGTTCACGCCTTTTGTGTATTAGAGAGGAGGCTCAAGCTTAGGTCATGTGAAATGGCAATTTCATTGTAGGCAACTTACTCTAAAGCTCTGGACGTGGAGGGGTCACATCTTCTGATGCAGCTCTAGTGAAGTTAATAGGCATCTGTTTTGTACCAGCTGCACGCCAGAGCTGTAGAAGCTTAGTTAATTTTCACTGATTCTTCACTTTTTCTTCCTCAGTGGTAAGAGGTATTTGTTACGAGTTAAGTAATATACTACAGCAATGGGTACCTTAAAACATGATTTATGTATAATCTATCATTCAGAAAAGGGTAGAGGCTACACAGATGACTTGGGTTTAGAAGTCACTTACCCATTGTGTTTATAATGGCAAGAATAAATCTGTCACCATCTAATTGCTTCATCCTACATATGCCAGGATTTGTCTGACTTTGTATCTCATAACTCATCCCTGTTTCCATAAATAGAAATAATTTGCTTAAGCGCTTTCCTTCTGAATACTTTATTATTCAGCTCACTATCTGTGTTGGTTTTCATGAGGTCTTAATCAGATATATCAGTCTCTCTCTGGATTGCCTTTTTACTATTCCATGTTTGTGCTTGTGTTACGTGGGGTTTTTTTCCTCCCACAAGACTCCAGGGATCTTTTCTAGTTAAGGATTTTATTCTTTAACTTTCAGGTTTTGTCAAATGTTATTTCTCTGAAAAAGGTCCACAGATTGCTATGTTTTATGTACCAGATGCAGCAGCGATAAGGAGAGCCATTGGCAAATTGTATCTCTGCTCCAAAAAGTGGGGTAAAGGATGAGGGTTGGGTTCACCTTTGGAGGGTAGGGCTTATAATTCTATTCTAACTTTTCAGAGCCAATGTTAAGAAAAGCTCAGAATGATGCTCTGAGTGGAACATAAAGATGCATCCCAAAAGCACATCTCATTCCTAATCTCTTGCTAACCTTGTTCCTGTTGTAACTGTTGAAACTAATGTAAAGATAGGCGAAAATAAAATTTCTGAGCTATTGTGTTGTGAAAGACAATTCTTTCAAGCAATGTTAGGAGTTAGGACTGGAAAATTAGGAGACTGGTGAACTGGTTCATTCAGAGGGAAGAGTCACTTTTTATGTGTGATCCTCAAGTGGATCATTGCCCTTTTATGTGGTTTCGTGCTACAATTGATTAACAACAGTTTATTAGCTGTCCAGGGGGAACTGAGCACACACTCAGGCTGTGGGAAGATCAACCACCAACTGCTTGGTCAGACTGATCAATACCCTTCACGCTTCTTTTTACTCCTCTGTCTGTAGCCCTCTTTTGTTTTTTTCTTATCTCATTCATAGATTGTGAATGTTTTGGGATCAGTTCTGTCTGATGAAGATCTATTTTATGGTTGGAACTGCTATCTACCACAGTGACAGAATGAAAATGGCAATGGTAACAATAAGAATATGCATAGATCTGGAGAGGGATCATATGTATTAAATCTGTCTAGCGTTGCCTCTCGTTTTCATGCTCCATGACCATGATCCATCTGTTCAAAATACAGCTACTGTGTGGTGCTGTATTTTTTATACCAAAGACCAGGCTGATAACTTTCAAACTGCTGCTTCATAATAAGGTGTCATATTATCCTCCTCCAGCTATTTCACACCTCTAGCTATTCCCTTCAGGCAGATTCTAAGATGAAATTAGTGTGGGGGACAGTAAAGATTATGCACAATAAAGAAGCAATGAAAAATGTTTGAAAGAATGTTAACCAGCACTTTACACCTTTCTTCCCAGAGGCAGTGGGGTGATCACATACAGTATGCATTTATACCAAATCAACACAAATCATTGATAATGGCCTGGACATCATGTTGAGAAGAAGAATGGAAAATACATAACATACATAAAATTATAATAAACTATCATAATGTGGACAAAACTGAATCTATTAACTAAGACAGTCATTTTCACATACTCCCGTGAGCTGCTCCTCCACTCCTCACTTAGAGATAAATGTCAGAACACCAGAGAGCTGTCATGTGCAATTGCCTTAGGTAGCCCATTGTCTGTTCCAATACAAGCATGTACTTCTGACGATATACAACTCCGGATCTGCAGACTATGCCAGCTGGTTTCTGTTATCAAAATGACTGATGTGATAGAATAAGCAAATCCATCCCTTAGAGCCGCCTTCATTAAGGAGTCATGATTTCCATAGTGAACTCATTTAGGGCTTGTTATAAGATGTTGTGAGATTTTCTGTAGTCCTACAAATAATGTCCAGACAATCTCCTAGTGGACTTTTACCATTCCTTTGCAATGATGCTAGTTTGATTTCTGATGTGCCACAGAGAGGCATGATTTTGAGAATCTATCATAGTTAATATTTTACTGAATTATTTCTGCTGCAGAGGATCCTGAATGCCGTGTCACAGTGGGAGACAACTGAGTTACTGGATTTTCTAGGATACGTAATGCACTGCTCCCCTCTCTCTCTTCCTCCCTCCTTTGGTGAATAATATTCTAGTTACTAAAGTGGAGTTGCACCTGCAGTGATCTGATTTATTTGCACAACCAGGAAGGAAAGCTACTCAACAGAGTCACTGAATTTTGACCAAGGATAAAGTCAATTTGATACACATGATAAGCAGTAATTTGCTGCTCTCAGAGGTGCTTGCTAAATTCTTTACTCTGTTTTTGGAACTTCGTCAATGAGATATGGGTGAAAATGATTTGTTCTCCCAATCTGCAAATTTGAGAATTAACAAAGTGTTTTAACCAAAACAACTCCAGAAGACCACCATTGCCACCATGTCTTTTGCCCTTGACATTTATTATTTCTATTAGGGTGCTTGACTTTTTTTTTTTTTTTTACATAGGAGATCAGAAATTTTGTCCCTCACCTAATCATCAAGCCATTTTCTGCTATGTACTCTGGAGGGAATGGAGGTTTTAAAATTTTGTCCTATTCCTGTAGAATATTTTTGAATATTTAATGATTTTTTTGTCAGAATTAAAATATGCTCAGAAAAGAAAGATGCACGTTTAAAAAAATGTGGCTATTTCTTAGCAAAAAAAAACCCAAAAACCCCAAAACATTCCTGACAAGCTCTAACTTTCACATATTCAAGCCAGCTGAAGTGAGCTTGCAGGTCAGGGGAATTCCTTCACTATTCCTTGAGAGCCATTGCAGTCCTACAGTCATAAAGTTAAGGTTAGAGTTTTTTAACTGACCTTGTTTCAGCAGTCTTGTAAATCTTATTGGGTGTTGTTGGAAGCCAAATTTACTAGTCAAAACAGCAAAGTGGATTTTGTTTACTTAACTATTTATTTGGCTCAGTTTCATTTATTTAGAAGACTTAAACACACAGGGAGAAAACTATCAAAATAGCATGTGAGGATTTGGCCTACTGACTCCCATTAACTTCAGTAGGAGTCATGCAACCAAAGCCACAAATCCCACTTTAAATATATAAAGGAGAGAGATTAGGCTTAATCTGGGCAATGAACCTGAAACCATAAAAATGTCAAGTCTTTGAAAAGTTTTGAGGTGATATACATACAAGAAATTAGACAAAGGTATGATGTTGGTGCAGACTATTTCCTTGTGACAAAAATCTCTCTTTAGTGTTATCTTTCCCATATCGTTTAAAGCTTCCATTCCATAAGGTTGGTCACTAAGTGGGGTTTTATAATCTCCTTTTCACAGCTTTCATGCACAAATGTATACACAACTCTGTCTTGTGTTCATCCTGTTGACAAGCTGCAGCTAGACTGCAGATCACAGCAGGTATTACGAGTAAGCAGCATGTTCATAGCTATATCTTACATCTTTAGAAAAAGGATTATGCAAGCCCTTAACTTCAGTTATACTGCCTTTTTATACATCAGAGCTTTGTTAGAGTCAGCAAGCAAACCATGACGAGACTGCGAGTATTTCATATGAGAAAAAAAAAAGAAAAAAGTGTTGTTCTCTTGACTCACTAACCCATTTGACCCACCCTTTCCATTCCTGCATATAAATACCAAAATAAAAAATTCTGTTTAATGAGGAAAAAAATATCCAGGTAATTAAAATATTTAGATAGGAAACTTTCAGGCAAGATACAACAAGATATTTAGGATATGTTTAAGGTCATTTGAATTTTTTCTTCTATTTTTTTTTGCTGGTATCTAAATTCCTCCAAGTCTCCGTCTTTCACTGACCAAAGATGTGCAGTAGCTAGTTTTGGTGCTACCTCCATTGTAGAGCCCTTAAAACAAATCTTGCTTATTTTTCTGCCGGTCTAACTCTTCTAACAAAAGTGTTAACAGCCACCCTAAGAGAACAGTTACAGCTCTTTGGTAACTTGTGCTTTGATCAGATTCTGTTCCCCTCCAGGAATAGCAAGTCACTGTGGGTCTCCGTGTGGACACACCTGAAACCTGACAGTGTTCCCCTCCAGGAATAGCAAGTCACTTTGGGTCTCCGTGTGGACACACCTGAAACCTGACTGTATTCAGGAAAAGTGAAAAGAATTGAAATATCTAGATCATTTTTAGATGACCTGCTGGTTGCTGGACACATCCTAAATAGAGAAAGGACCATGTTATCTTCAAAGCTGCATTTTCAAATAGTGTGAGAAACTGAATCAAACTGGCTGGTGGCCACCCTCTAGCAGCAGAGCTGTTCTGTCTTCAACTTGAATGGAACCTCAGCAAGGGTCCTCTTGGCATGCTTCGTCATAAAGAAAATTGGGAATATAAATTAAAAAAAAACACTGGCGATAGAAAGCTGAAAGCACCAAACGTGCGAAGACTGTACTTTCTTGCTCACTAGCTAGCCCACATATTTCCAGCTGAAGAGAACTCTTGAAGTTAGAAACTGAAACTCAGCTGTCACTAAGGGTGCCTCAATGCCCGGCGTACTGGGAAGAGGTGCAGAGCAACGTGCCACCCAGCACCAGCAGGAGTTGCAGAATCGGGCCCTTTACTCAACAAATGAGTATAAAATCCTAGACCTAGCCGGTACAGCATTTCACCCTACACGTGGATGTTCATTGTGGCAAAGCAGCCTATCACGCTAACTATACAAATACTGTCTGGCATCACAAATGTTCTCAATATACATCCAGACTTTATAATACTCAGTTCCATCATCTTACATTTACTAACATGTCAAACGCTTATGGTTGCTTCCTTATATAATTACCTTGGATGCCACTATATGAATAAATGGTGTCTGGTAATAACAGTCATGTATCGAAATCTGTCAGCAGAATCTCACTGACAGTTAAATCTGAAAGTTTATAGTGTAATGCATTATACCTTGTAAAGAATTAAATGCAAAGAAAAGGTAGTGAAGTTATAGAATATTTGATTGCTAATGAATAATGTGCTTAGGCTATGTTTGACTTTCAAATCTATACCCAAGACACCATTTTAAGGTTACATTCAAAAGTGCATTTGCATTCAAAGTGAAACCCATTTAGGTTATACCGACTAAGTTGTGAATTGTAATATACATCTCTGTGTCCTTAGCAGACTACAGTCCCTGAAATTTGGCTCTTGTCAGCTGCAGTGATTGGTTTCTGTCTTTCGTCCATGTCAAGTGAAACCCTTCAGCAGTTCTCTCAGAACTGTGGTTACTGTGAAGACTGTGCTTGGTTTTAGTTGCTGGAAGGTGCGCATGTAGTCTTTCCAGAAGCTGGAAGAATGGGCATTGTTTCAGAAACTGCAGAAGTTGCTCATTCGTGGCCAATCTTCAGGAAACAATTTCACCACAGAAGCTTTTTCAGGTTTTTATTGGAAACAGTAACACTTTCAGACTTTTGGGCTCCTCAGAAATGTTTGTTTCTCTCTCAATCTTAACACCAACTATTACTGGACCCTAAGAGACAGTTTGTCTTGTGCTATTAATAATTAAAACAGCAGATAAATAGACTATTCAATATGACACAGTAGCTGCCACAAACCATTTATTAAAATTATTTGTTTATGGCTCTCTAACTAAGAAAATCCAGCCTCTGGATTTTTGAGGTATCTTAATTTATCAGAAAATACGAGGGCGCAGGAGCAAGTACCTGAAGCAAGTAGTGGTGCCATCCTTCCAGCAGAGCTGCTGAGAAGAACAGTGTGAAGGCGACTGTTTCTAGTTTTGACACTGAATGGTCTGTTAGATGCAATTGGCTTTTGAATCATGACTGTCGGGAAATTTCTTAAAATGATGTCCCAATTTCCTTTTGTTCTCTACTTCAAAGACTGTCTTCCACATCACCCAAACCTCTTCTTGCATTAACCATAGATTGAAAGAAGTAACAGTCCCATTTCACCCCTCTAAACCTTTGCTTGCATGAAACTGAAACACAGCATTTCGCTACACAGTTGTCAGCTGGTTTTTAGTGACTGGAAAGGAGCATATAGTTCCTAACACTTCAGAGGTTTTTGATGCTTTCCTGAATGCCAGCCCTAGAAGATCAGTGCATCTCTGATGCACAGTTTTTGTACCAAAACTTCAGTTACAATTTAGTTGTTTTCTAAACCTTTGCCCTATGAAAGCCATGAATTCCCTGATAACTTCCAAGTATGATTTTTTCAGATCCCCCACTACGCTTCCTGAATGTGTGTGCCCGTGCCTGTGATCAAAACATGAATCTATGGCTTCAATGGCAGCCCTCTTTGCAAGCTCTGGGACTCTTATTTAGCAGAGGAGGTAAAAGGTTTAGTGCAGCTTTAATACTCTCTCATCAATCCTCATTTGGTAAATATTCAGGAGACATTCTTTTTTTGATGGTTGAACAGCTCTAGAACAAACATCTGGTTCAAACAAATCTTCCAGTTTTTACTTTGTCATCAGTTTACAATCAATTAGGGACAGGCTTTTACCCTTTTAAATCCCCAGTGTCCTTATTTGTTTTTTATTTCATTATCAAAGACCAATTTCTTCTGTAAACTTTTTTAGACTTACTATATGAAGAGATCGAAATGAGCATTGATGCGATTAAGGATGCCAATAAGCTTTAACTGAATTTCTTCAGAAGCAAGAGGCGCATAGCTGCTGTATATAATATAAATAAGAGCACTGCATCTTATTTATACTTAGTCCTGTATAGAGTGTTTGTATGTTAAGGTTAACGGATTTTTCTTTCCTGTAAAGACAATAATCAGCTCAAGGTTGAAAAAGGAATCTGCCTTCAGATACCATTTTCCTTTTCATTCGGTCTTTTTTCCATAATATCCTACTGTTTAGGTTTCTTTCCTGCATATGAAGTATTTTGTTTAGCTAGCATTGTATTTTGACTGGGTGCAGCCTTTCTGAGCTTGAAGCCTACTCTCTTCAGTATCAAAGATCTTTGCTCAGCATTTTTGCTAGCACTAAGCTCTCCCCTGCACTTCACTGATACGTGCAGCCAACTTGTAGAGTCTCCCAAGTTCCGCGGCTCAGGCTTCCTTCAGGACCATTCCTCATGAAATTTGGTCAGGTGCCACAGAAAGTACTAAAGCTAATCCTAAGAGTTTCTGTTGTCATCATGAGCATACCGTCATATAAAACACAGGTTAGCAACAGCAAAACCCAGGTGCGTTCAGCAAGAAGGAAAGTCAATGTATTATGCAAAGGAAAGGAATAGGAATGCAGTCTGGGATTAATTAGTGGACATCAAATGGACTAGAATCTGGCAAAAGCAGAGGTCTATAACATGGCTTCAGTGAACAACTATTCACATGGAAAATAGAGGGATTCAAGTTTTATGTCTAGACATGTATTTGCTTTGCAGCTAAGTTTTGCATCTAAAAATAGTGATTAAAAATTCATGGCAAAGGCAAAGGAAATCTTCAGTTGTGCCGATATTTTTCTTTTCCAAAAATGAAAACATATCCAGCTGTAGTTATGTATGTGAAAAGTAATGAGGAAAGAAGTCATCACAGTGATTTTAGGTTTTTAAATCATCTGTCACTCATTTAAAACAGTGCAAGACCAGCAGGAA
>NW_010549726.1:126658-127262 GCF_000687285.1 Phaethon lepturus
GCAGGAATTCAGTTACTTATGAAGACACATTTCTCATTACTCACCTTAAATTTGATTTCAAAATTTCTGTTTTCTGAGGATAGAAAGTCCCTGATTTCTTATCAGAAACTTCTTATCTTGTTTAAACCTACTGTGCTATAACGAATTCTCCTTTAACCATAAGACTCAGATAGGATCCGCAGCCACAGCGATCAGGAGTATTGAGTTTAGGTTAGTGTAAAAACATAGGGTAACCTGCACAAGTCAGTATGTTTCTTTAGTAATTTCTAATTTAAGAGCTAATTCTATCTGGAAGAGGCCTTAGTGTGTTTTAGTGCACGTATGTATAGTCAATAGGAGATGGACTGTGGTGGGCTGACCCTGGCTGGAGGTACCCACCAAAGCTGCTCTGTCACTGCCCTTCTCAGCTGGACAGGGGAGAGAAAATGTAACGAAAAGCTCGTGGATTGAGATAAGGACGGGGAGAGATCACTCAGCAATTACCGTCATGGGCAAAACAGACTCTACTTGGGGAAAGAAATTTTCTTTTTTTTTTTTCTTCATTAATTTTCATTTATTAGCAAGCAAATCAGACTAGGATAATGAGAACTAAAACCAAATCTTA
>NW_010549727.1:0-897 GCF_000687285.1 Phaethon lepturus
TCTATCCTGGCTGAAACCAGGACACTCTGCAGTTATTGAACCCTTCCTTTCTAGCATCACAGGTGAAATGAACTGTTTTTTCACTCATTAATTTTGTTTCTTAAATCATCTTTGTGTAAATATAGGACCTTTTATGAGCATTTAAATTTTGCTTCTTGAGAACAAATAGCAGTCCACCTTACCTTAATCCCCAAGCAAAATTTCTCCTTAAAATATTTGTAGCCATCCATGTCAATCACTTAAATACTGTTAAAAAAGTCTTCATATACTGTATATGTTAGAACACTTTTTGATGACTTACATCTTACCAAAACATTCACAACCTGACTGAGGTGACTGACACTGTTGAAAGAGTAAAAGAACAAGCCATTTTGCAAGCAATACTGCACATTTTCTCCCAAAACTAATCCATATGGATTGCTAACTCAAATACTCAATGTTAACAGATAGCTAAATGAGAATCTTCTCCCCAATCAGATAAAGATTTACTCCATAAAAGCTTCTACAGCTTCTTTTGGAAATACTCCTATCATTGGAGTATGCGCTATGCCACCTGTTTATGCATTTATGAAACACTACTCCTTGCAGGACAAATCTAGAATGTATGCTTATTTTGATAAAATGATACCTTAATCATCAGTCAGACACTAAGTCATGTCCAAGAGTAAAATACATGATAACTTTCCTCTCTCCTTTGAATTATTTCCACAAAATAACTGTCCTTTGTATTTGTCCTGGTTTCAGCTGGAACAGAGTTAATTTTCTTCCTGATAGCTGGTATAGTGCTGTGTTTTGGATTTGGGATGAAAATAATGTTGATAACCTACTGATGTTTTTAGCTGCTGCTAAGCAGTCAAGGACCGTCCAGCTTCCCATGTTGGCCTGCCAGCAAGAAGG
>NW_010549728.1:0-2182 GCF_000687285.1 Phaethon lepturus
CGCTGTAATAAACGTACCTGCTTTATAACTCATTTTTTGTTGTGAAGTTTGTTTCTGCATGTCACAAGTAACTAGCAATACGACGAGAGGAAATGGCCTCAAGTTGCGCCAGGGGAGGTTTAGATTGGATATTAGGAAAAATTTCTTTACGGAGAGAGTGGTCAAGCATTGGAATAGGCTGCCCAGGGAGGTGGTGGAGTCACCATCACTGGAAGTGTTCAAAAAACGTGTGGATGTGGCGCTTCAGGACATGGTTTAGCGGGCGTGGTGGTGTTGTGTTGATGGTTGGACTTGATGATCTTGAAGGTCTTTTCCAACCTTAATGATTCTGTGACTATGTTCTTGGAAATCTCTAGGTGTTTTTGATAAGGCTAAATAAGAAAAACACTTTATGCCTCCTTGATCTGCATGCTTAGTAGACTAATGTTAGATATCAGTTAACTTGGGTGGAAGTTAATGACATAAAAACTGCTGAAGTAAAGAAATGGTAAGATTTTTACATAACCCTGTTACTTTTGTTGCATAGAAAATAACTATCTAAAAGAAGTTTCATGCCTTAAGGATTTAAATGTTTTCTGCTTTCACTAATAGGCTAATGTGTCAAAATAATTTTTAGGTTGTTGAAAATAAAGTCCATTTCATCTTAGGAATGAAAAGACCTAAGTTGTTCTATTCACTAAAATATCATCGCACAATATATCTGAAGGAGAGATGAATGAAATGGCCTTGTGGAGCTCTGCTGTTTCTTCTGCTTTCCATTTGCCATCCTTTATCTGAGACTTACAGCTCCCTTTGTGTTTCCTCTGTTTTTGTGTTCTGACTGGAAGCATCTTTCCATCTCTCACAAAACAAGCATCTCTGGCTACACTCATGTTATCACAAGACAAGGAATATCTTAAAGATTGGATCTTAATGATAGTTTGCAGATAGAACTGCTATTGCTCATGCAGGCAAATTAATGGTCGTATGTTTTGGTTTTGGGGGTTTTTTTTTTAGTATTGTGATAAAGTATACTTAAAATAGTTGGATTATTTTTGCCAACATGCATACTTACGAAAGGAAATAATTTTCTTCATACTAGCTTGGATTATTGTCTGCAGTGAAAGTACTGGACAAATGCTTTTTCCCCTGAAGTGATTATTAACAAATGCTACAATGAGATAGTTCCTGGCATAAAAATAAATAGAGCTATCACCTGGATATCTGCTTGCTGTAAGCAAGAGTATTTGTAATTGCAGTAGTTTGGTTAATGGAAAGAAAACTCAGTTGCTTGGCTAGCCTAAAGGAAGTTCCTAAAGTTGCATGTAGAACATGAGTAGAGTTTATGATGTAAAGACTGCCCTCCTGTTTCTTCAAAGAAACCGTTGATCAATGTTAATTTGCTGCATGTTTGTCCCTAAATCTACCCTACTTTTTAAATCCATGATTTTTTAATTTTTTGTTTCTATTTTCAGAGGTTTGTCAGCACTTCAGGAGGTAGTCCTAAAGGGCAAAGGAATCCAGGAAGGCTGGATGTTCTTCAAGAAAGCGCAGGAGCATCCTGTCCCCCTGTGCCAAAAGATGAGCTGGTGGGGAAGATGAATGGCCTGGCTGAACAGAAAACTTTGGCTGGAACTTGGGGGGAAGAAAAAAGGAGAGTTTACGACCTTTGGAAGAAGGGGCAGGCAACTCAGGAGGACTACAAGGATGTCATGAGGTTATGCAGAGAGAAAATTAGAAGATTCAAAGCCCAACTAGAACTTAATCTGGCTACTGCTGTCAAGGACAATAAAAAAAGTTTCTATGAATACATGAGCAACAAAAGGAGGGCTAAGGTGAATCTCCATCCTTTATTGGCTACGGGGGGAAACATAGTGACAAAGGATGATGTCATGGTTTAACCCCAGCCAGCAACTAAGCACCATGCAGCAACTAACCACCAGCCAGCCACTCACTCCTCCCCTGGTGGTATGGGGAAGAGAATCAGAAGAGTAAAAGTGAGAAAACTCTGTGGGTTGAGATAAAGATAGTTTAATAGGCAAAGCAAAAGTCGTGCATACAACAAAGCTGTCTTGGTTTCAGCTGGGATAGAGTTAATTTTCTTCACAGAAGCTAGTGTGAGGCTATGTTTTGGATTGGGGGTGAGAAACTGTTGATAACATACTGATGTTATCAGTTGGTGCTAAGCAGTCAAGGACTGTTC
>NW_010549729.1:0-2835 GCF_000687285.1 Phaethon lepturus
GTGGGTGTTGATCTCTTCTCCCAGGTAACTACTGATAGGGCGAGAGAAAATGGCTGCAAGTTGTGACAGGGGAGGTTTAGATTGGATATTAGGAAAAATTTCTTTACTGAGAGAATGGTCAAGCATTGGAACAGGCTGCCCAGGGAGATGATGGAGGCACCATCTCTGGAAGTATTCAAAAAATGTGTGGATGTGGTGCTTCAGGACATGGTTTAGGGGTCATCGTGGCGTTTGGTTAATGGTTGGACTTGATGATCTCGAAGGTCCTTTCCAACCTTAATGATTCTGTTATCTTCAAGACAATTTTTGAAGTCATAAATTAAGCAAGAGTGTATTATTTTAAGTCTTTTTCCTCACTGTGATCATGGGACTTACACTTCTGGGGATCATTATCTTGCAGTAACAGAATGAGAGTCTTTTGCAGCCCCTCACATATACAACAAGGACAGTGTCAGTAATTCTGTGGAGCTCTATACCAGAGAGATATATATAAAGAAATGCAATTTATCTATGCAAAATTCTTTGAGGGTCAAACCTTTCCAATGACAATATTAATCTAGTGCTTTGTAAATGTTATTTAATCTTCATAACAGTGTTTGGATGGGGTACGGTTATTTCCATTGGAATGGCCTTGGATATTATGCATACTAATGCATGGAGTCATAGATTATGCATACAGACGATGTTTATTAGAAAGAAAACTAATGAGTTTGCAATGAGTGAGAAATGTTTTGAAATCTGTTTCTTTCTTAGGCAGTAGATACTTTTACAGTATAATTATTTCATTTCTGAATTTTGTATATTAATCTTTTTTTCCAACCACTCCTCAGCAACCTGATGAGCTGAAAAGTGCAAAAGCCTTTTGCTGAAAAAGTTCCGAGTGGAACTTCAGCAGCAGTGGTAGAAGAGTAAGGAAAACAGCAGAAATTCACAAAAGGAAAAGCAAAAAAAACTCCGAAAAAAGTCCCTTCCATCTTCTTAAAATACTAGTACACAGTTTCTCAAACTTCTCCAGGCCTTTACCCATCAAGCTAAGTCTGAAAAGACTTGTTCATTGGCCATACTCTAAATGATCTATTTGTCGTTTCCAAAGTTTGCCAATGCCAGAACTGCCTCTCCTACATTTTTAGATTTTTGTGGAGACAGGCAGCTCTCTGAAGATGCAAATATGCAGACTCATGCAGAGGGCTCCTGTGACTGCAGAGGCTGCTAATCTTAGAGGCAGCTGTGTAGTCCCCATCACACACTCCCAGGGCTCTAACATCTTCCCGCGCCTTAGCTGGAAAATTCCAGCATGCTGACCTGGCGTTGACTCCTCGCTGTGAAAACACAATGGGATCCATTCTCCTATCGTGGACGAGTTATGCACACAAAAACCCTGTTGACTGAAAGAAGAATAAACCCTTTTACCCTTAGCATGACAAGACTCCTTTGAATGCTTATAGCAGTTTTCAGTGAACTTGTTGAGGATGGAGAATATTTTCTCCCTTCCCCCTGCTTTGCTTCTTCCTCCTTGCAGAAATCCATAGTAGCATACCTAGCATTTCTCATCTGTATAAGGCTCTCAAAAACCACCTTCATTCTTTTCAATCAGTTTCATCTCTCTGTAACTTGGGTAGGGAAACACTTTTTACTTTAATGCATTCTTTCATGGTTCTGCCCACCTGCCCCATCCAAGCCCCCTGTTGCATGGTGACTTTGATGAAGCTGATAGATGAGGTGCTGTGGCGTCGTTTATTTGACGTTAATAGATACAGTTGATAATCGGGAGACAGCATGGGTAGAGTTACTCTGAGTCAGAATCTATGAAAAGTGCAGACAAAAGATGAAATTCCAAATTAGCAATTCAGTGAGATCTTGTAGTTGCCAACAAGCCAAATGACATCCATCTCACAGATAATTGGCATGATAACAATTCAGATAATTAATAATTTTGCTCTACACTACTGCTTTCTATAACTTTTAGATGTTGTATTTTTTTAGGTATTATACCAATAACACCAGTCATGACAATACCAAAACCAACCAAATAAACAAAAAAACAATGTGACAAGTCTCCAGCTCCTTCTTTCTTCCAGAAAAACCCAAATAAAGAGGCAGGTTCTGAAGATGAATAAAATTGGATTGATGTAAGGTGGAGAGACAAAAAATGCAGATTTGAATTCTTGCACTGGGACTCCCCGAATTTCTAACATCGGCCCTTGTAAAAGCAGATGTTTTATCGGAAGGGCAGAAACAACCATATAGTAGTTTGAATGGGGGGTTGATTTAGAGGTCTCTGAAGCAGATAGAAGCTCCCCTGTTGTCTTCAGTGTCTTTGGATCCAAGCTCCAAGAAAGTATTAAGTGTAGATTTATTTTTTTTAATGGCAAGTAGTAACTAAATAGTATTTGGACAATGCATTTGGATCCCTTGTGGTAATGGATTGCTTCTTAGTCAAACAGTAATATATTCATAAGAATAAAGTAGTAATCAATGGTTTATTCTTTGACTGACTCAGAAACAGCAGGATTGGAGCATAAGTTTTCTTTTAAATGTGAAAGCAACTTAGGTAAAAGATCTTGTTTGGTTGGGGTTTTTTTGTAATATTGTGTAAAAAAGTTGTATAATGTAATCATTTAGTGTTTATTTTGTTATGTGTACCTTCTACTCAGAGGGTTGGCATTATTGTTCCTAACAGTGATGGATACAAGCAGATCATGCCCTATGACCTCTACCATCCCCTTCCTCGGTACGTAAAACAGTCAACCAGATGCTAGGATTAACAAATACATTTACCGGTCCTCTTGTCTCTCCTCCCCTCTTGTCTCTCCTCTCCTCTCCTCTCCTCTCCTC